>NW_015506219.1:14572-90054 GCF_001515645.1 Sinocyclocheilus grahami | reverse complement strand
AGTTACGTAATCAGATTACTTTTTTCAAGTAACTAGTAAAGTAACGCATTACTTTTAACTTTACAAGAAAATATCTGAGTTACTTTTTCAAATAAAAACATCCGAGTTACTTTTTTTCCCCATTTATTGATTGAAAGCTCTCCTGTCCCCTTGTTGAGAGAAATCGGGAGTAAGATGTTACTTTAGTTCTAGAATAAATGTGAACATGCATTAATTCATCTCACTCACACAAAAAACACCAACAAAATCAGATTTAGTTTTCCTCAAAATTAATAAAACCGGTTAAAAGCAACTCAAAATATGACTCAAAGCTGCAATAATTAAATATGTTAAATAATACAAATATCCTATTGCTGAAGAGTGTTGAACTTTCTTCTTCTGTGTTCTACTGTACAGACGTGAATTTACATTTCCTTCAGCCTGAGGCTTTTGGTGTGAAAGGGCTTTAACATTAGCCAAAAATAGAGCTTTTTATATTAAAAGCAAACAAGTAAGCCCAGCCCAGATTTAAAAAGTAACGCAAAAGTAATGTAACGCATTACTTTCAATAAAAAGTAACTAAGTACCGTAATTAGTTACTTTTTAAGGAAGTAACGCAATATTGTAATGCATTACTTTTAAAAGTATCTTTCCCCAACACTGTGCGCCTGAACACACCTCTTTTTTAGACCAGCAAGCCCATGGGTGCACAAATGGGCGCAAATGCATTTGCTATTTAAACAACGCGGCGCAGGACGGGAAAATGAGAACTGCGTCGGGCTGAAACGAGCAAAAACACTTCCGCCGCATTGCGCCGGGTGTATGATAGGGCCCTAATACTATAAACTATGACTGTGTAATAAACAGTCAGCATAAGGTAGCAATTGTGTGGTTAAATCTCAAAATCTCTAATAATATCATGCAGTAGAGTTGTGTGGGGTGGTGGTAAATTAAACACGATCTGCTGTGATGTGACAGTCGTGTTGCACTGTAGTATATGGAGCTGCTGAAATGTACATATGAAGTAGACTCGCTCCCTCAGTCAAAATCAAGGGGTTTAGTGTCCGTCCATGTAAACTTCCACTTCACAATGTCAAACGCACTTAAAAATAGCAGGAATTCCCTCGAGGGAAAGTTCACGAGTGTATGCCTAAAAGTGAAGTGGAACACACACCTAGTTTGAATGTGATTAATTGAGCAAAAAAGATACAAATAAACAAAGTTAAAGATGGAATTTGTATAGATACCACAATGATTGGCGTTATTGCAGATTCTTTGGTGACTATAATTGTGTATATAGAAAATCTGGTATTGTGACAGCCCTACATCATATCATGTATGTTAATGCAATTTGATTCAAATGCCAATCAATTTACATAATGTCCTTGGTTACATGTCCTGGAGTTTGAGAGATATGCTAAAACTGCTCTTTGTATTGTCTTTTACTGAACTGAGAAGCTCCTTGGCAACTTACAGGAAATGACCTTTAAATCGCAGTGAAACAAATCCAGGCGGAAGCTGCTATGAAGGACACATTGGGGTGGGAAGTGGGGGGGGGGATCATTGAGCACTCTGAGCTAGCTTTGTGTCTCATCTAATTAGCGATGCGTTTTGCGGGGAAAAACCATTGTGAACTCAACCACAGGATGCTAGCGGGCTTTAATGGGACCCGAAATGCCAGTGTTACCACCTCAAGCTTGTGTGCCACCATGAGACGCTTTGACTCATCTCAGATTTCCTCAACAGAAAGCACTTGAGTTTAATTAATTGCTCAATCCGTCTGAGATGAGCGATGGGAAATTATGATTTCCTTGCGAGTGAATGAATGGTTAAATAGGACATGGTGCAGAAAGGCGAATGGTAGAACGGCGGAGCGGCATCGACCACAGCACAGATGTTGTGACTGCTGCAGAGGAGTTGACTGCAGTGCCATCTATAAAGTACGGGAAGAGCTGAATCATTGGCCAGGTGTCTTCTTGGTCAAACGGAGATAGTGACCTCTTCATGATTAGTAAACACAAACCATGGCCCAAGAACAGGTGCGCTCGGGGGAGGGGGGTGATGAGGCATCGGCACTGTTATGGCCCTGAATTTTAATTAGGTAACAAAGACATTTTAGGATCCTATTGTTTTACTGCCACTCCTCATATTGTCCATTTACTTGCATGAAATTCAAACGATGTCATTATTTACTCACTCCAGCGCTGTTTCAACCCCCTATGGACTTCTTTCTTCAGTGCAATGCAAAAGGAGATGTTTGGTGGGATATTCACACTGCTTTGCATTTGCTATTTAAACTGAATGGGTGTCAGATGCTGCAAACCTCAAGAATGACAATACACTCATACCAAAGTTTGATATTATAATTAAGTATTATAATAATATTGGGGCAGTTGTGGCCTAATGGATAGAGAGTCGGGTTTGTAACCCAAAGGTCGTGGGTTCGAGTCTCAGGTCTGGCAGGGATTGTAGGTGGGGGAGTGAATATCCAGTGCTCTCTCCACCCTCAATTCCACAACTGAGGTGAGACCCTTGATTATGATTTCCTTGCGAGTGAATGAATGGTTAAATAGGACATGGTGCAGAAAGGCGAATGGTAGAACGGCGGAGCGGCATCGACCACAGCACAGATGTTGTGACTGCTGCAGAGGAGTTGACTGCAGTGCCATCTATAAAGTACGGGAAGAGCTGAATCATTGGCCAGGTGTCTTCTTGGTCAAACGGAGATAGTGACCTCTTCATGATTAGTAAACACAAACCATGGCCCAAGAACAGGTGCGCTCGGGGGAGGGGGGTGATGAGGCATCGGCACTGTTATGGCCCTGAATTTTAATTAGGTAACAAAGACATTTTAGGATCCTATTGTTTTACTGCCACTCCTCATATTGTCCATTTACTTGCATGAAATTCAAACGATGTCATTATTTACTCACTCCAGCGCTGTTTCAACCCCCTATGGACTTCTTTCTTCAGTGCAATGCAAAAGGAGATGTTTGGTGGGATATTCACACTGCTTTGTTTTATACAGTTAAAATGAATGGGTGTCAGATGCTGCAAACCTCAAGAATGACAATACACTCATACCAAAGTTTGATATTATAATTAAGTATTATAATAATATTGGGGCAGTTGTGGCCTAATGGATAGAGAGTCGGGTTTGTAACCCAAAGGTCGTGGGTTCGAGTCTCAGGTCTGGCAGGGATTGTAGGTGGGGGAGTGAATATCCAGTGCTCTCTCCACCCTCAATTCCACAACTGAGGTGAGACCCTTGAGCAAGGCACCGCACCCCCAACTGCTCCCTTGGCGCTGCAGCATTGGCTGCCCACTGCTCCGGGGGGGTGTGGCAACCTGGGCTTCCATACCACCTCAGCAGTGCCACAGGCTGATTGTCTCCATGCCACGCCGCACTGATGCAGTAATTCATGCAAAAGGAGCCCCTACCAAGTATTGAGTACATGTACAGTAAATGAACATACTTTCCAGAAGGCCAACAATTCACTAAAAATGTATTTTTTATTGGTCTTATGAAGTATTCTAATTTGTTGCGATAGTGAATTGATGGGTTTTTGTGAAATGTGAGCCAAAATAATCACAATTAAAAGAACCAAAGACTTAAACTACTTCAGTCTGTGTGCACTGAATTTTATTTAATACACAAGTTTCACAATTTGAGTTGAATTACTGAAATGAACTTTTCCACGACATTCTTATTTACTGAGATGCACCTGTACGTGCGTGTTTGTTCACTACTCACTGCTGTGTGTGTGTGCACTTGGATGGGTTAAATGCAGAGCACAAATTCCAAGTATGGGACACCATACTTGGCCACACGTCACATCCTTTCCTTTCCCAATAGTATAATAGTATTGTCATATGACTCTATGTTCTAACACTGTGTCCTAACCAGATGTGATGCAGCACTGTGACACGAGATTTGTTAATCAGAGTGTTTGCTTTAACCAGTCATGTCAGCGATACCTGACGAGCAACAAAATATGGTTTCTATTTCAGTTATGTCATGGCTGACAGGTCAGGAAATTATTGTTTTGTATAATATTAAAATGGTTTAATTTGAGTTTGTCTATAATTGTGCATGATTTTTTTATTTTATTTATCCATGACAGATAATTTACCTCAGATCTTGAAAACAACTTTGTTCAAACAAATAAGTATATTTTATGACAAAGACTGTATCAGTCACTGAATAAGTATTTTGAAAAACATTCAAATGGTTTAATTTTTATTAATTAATGTAAATTCCCATTTCACTGTGAGTGTTAGAAAGCAGTGTGCTTGCAGAGAAAGCCCACCAACGCGCTCTTCTGGTTGGCTGTCATTTGTGATTCACTGGAATCACATTGTGTCTGATTAGCACATAGTGTCGGCAAAATGATATTTAACTCATTAATCACTGATAATCTTTCTGTTTCTCTCAATTCTCAGTTGCATTTCCAAACTGGTGCAACATGAATTCATTTTTAATGAATAATCAATTTATTTTTGTCTGTTACTGACATAAACCAATTGTATGCCTTCAGAAACCTTGGACTATATAAGGTACAAATTGTTATTTTATTTTTAAATTTTATTTATTTTTTATTTTATTATTATTATTTTTTTTATTATTCTTTCTTTTTTGTAACTTGAACACAATTTCATGGCAATCTGAAACTAATTTACATTTTGGTGAATTGGTGTCCAATTTGCATCAATTCATACAAATCTCATTTGCTTATACCAAGTGATGATTATGTTTAGGGGTGGGGATAGGGGTGCACCTTCATGCTTTCTTTTTTTCTTAAAATCTTATATTTTTGTACAATTCACATTGTATAAATTCATACAAAATTGCCACCTTGTAATATCTCATGAGACAGGTCATTTTATACTTTCATTTTATGGGAAAGAGCAACGTGCACCTTTTTCAGAACATGTCTTTTTTTGTCTTCCACGAAGGAAAGATTGACTTGTGGGTGAGTAAATGAAGACGCAGTTTTCATATTTGGGCGAGCCATTGCTTTAAAATAGCTAAATGTGTTTTTATGAACTGTTTGAAATCAATATCCCTGTTCAGTTCTAATGCAGATAAACTGTATTAGGAAAGTAAGGTGAGCTATTTAATAAGTAAAGTATTTTAGGGCCCCAAATTCGTCTATGCCGCTCAGAACTGGGGCACATCAGTTCTAAATTCATCATGTATCTATCCAGAGATATCTGGACCTTTGCACCAGTACTGCAGGCGCTCTATCCAGACCCCAAGGACTCAAATGGGGCATCCATCCTCCATCATGTACTGCTCCTTATGTGCTACAAACCCAGCAAAAACCATTCAAATCAGCACTAACTCTTTAACTCATGTAGGCCGACCTTTTCGCTTGGTGTTCCACAGGTAACTAAGAGGACTTACCTCTGTCTGTGTCATAGAGGTAGACAAACTTGTCCCACTTGTAGTGAGACAGGAGACTCAGGACGGCGCCCTTCAGTGGAGGGCGCATCTGGATGACAAACTGCACGTCTGAGTCGATGGGGTAACTGGGTGTGACGAAGGAGGTGTGGAGGGCCCCGCAGAAGGAGGTCAGCGTGTTCATGGACTTCTTGTCATAGAACCCAAAGATGGCGTACACCCCTCTGGAGAACTGCGAACAAACTGGAAGCAGTGCAAGACAAGTTTGCTTAGTTTATTTATGACACAGTAAACAGTAAAAAGTGTCCAAAAAAACAACTGCACAATTCTAAACTAATCCTACCAAATGGAATCCAATGATGTGGGCAATAATAGGAAAATCTGTACAAACATGGAAATTTGTTTTGACTGCATGAATATAAGCGGAGAAATAATTGCATTATTTCCAGCAGATGAAAGTGCTGTGTTGCGTTTGACAGTGAGAACCCATCAACACACTCTTGCCTTAAACAAAACACAAAACTTCACGTCTGATTGGCTGTTCCTTATCCTCCCAAAACACTTGAAGCAAATGAAGCATAATTATGCACATCTCTATGAACCGATAACATCCAATTACTGACACAGGAATGTAACGGTTTGCGGAGAACCTCTGCTCATCTGAGTTGTTACAGTATTTAGCCGGGGGCAACAACATGGTTAGTTTTGTATGCAAGAAGAAGTAATACGAATTTGTATATTAATATAGATGCTAACTCTTAAAAGATATTTAAAATGCTCATTATAACAACAGTTTTCACAAACAAATCATGCAATCTGTGGCTAAATTAACAGATTGTGAGAAGAAGCATGCAAATTGGTTGACCAGCAATTGTTTTTAGCATTTCTATGTTCATAATTCACTACTGGCTGATGAAATTCTGTGAAAAATCCTAGTTACCACATGTACTGTAGACATAAGTGGACTCCTACAAAACATTAACACCTCTGCCCTGCTTCAACAATAGTATGATTGGTAATGTTACAAAAGTACCTCTAAAAAGCCCATTAAACTAATTCTAAATATAGGTGTTTTAAACAATTTCAGCCCTTTTGCTGACTCCCACCAGACTGAACCTCTGAATTAGACCACTCATCTCTTCAACCACAACCTTTCTCTAAAGTCTTGCCCTTCATAGACAGCTCAACCACAATGTGCAAATTTATTCAGAGTTATTATTAAAGACCACAGGAACCAGATGAGTCCTCTGCACAATGTGACTTTGCTGCAGCCTGAAATTGAACTGCTGGTTCGTCTGGTCAGAGGAGAACTGGCCCCCCGACTGAGCCTGGTTTCTCCCAAGGTTTTTTCTCCATTCTGTCACCGATGGAGTTTTGGTTCCTTGCCTCTGTCGCCTCTGGCTTGCTTAGTTGGGGACACTTCATTTCCAGTGATATCGTTGACTTGATTGCAAAGATATTATTTAAACTTAACTGAGCTGGATGATGACATCACTGAATTGAATGATGAACTGTCTTTAACTGAAAAATGAGTGTTTACTATTGTCCTTTTGCATTATTGACACACTATTTTCCTAATTAATGCTATTCAGTTGCTTTGACACAATCTGTATTGTTAAAAGCGCTATATAAATAAAGGTGACTTGACTTGACTTTACTTGAGAGTCAGAATGTTTCTCTTTTTTTCTCTCTCTCAATATTTGTTTTACTTTAGAGGGCCTGCTAATGTAGAAGAGACACTGCATTCATGTCGCTCCAGAAAAATGAAAAAGTAACATTAGCTACTCATTAAGAAAATCCTGACCTACAATATATGTATGTGCCACATTGGAAGTAGACGTGATAAAAAAAATCCATGAAAAGTATGTATATAGATGGCTGATGTTAAACAGGAACATCTTATAAATCGTATAACCTTATAATCAAAGGTTCTTTGTTGGAATAACCTAAGTGGACCAGATTTTATGCCTATAATCAAAAGTCTAACCAGGGTGGTGATTCCAAAATCCTTGTCTTCTCTATTGCTCAACAGCTGGTCATCCATACAGCTCCATTACTCTGGCACATATGAGCGATAACAGGCCTGCAGTGGAGTGACAATTATACTGTGTAGGGGCTAGTTAAGCTGCCCGTCTCCTCACCGGCTCTCTTGGTCTTCAACATTTCCCACAGCTTCCTCTTAATTTGGTCCAGTTCTGACACATCATTTCTCCTGAGAGATAGGAGCTGGCTGCTTCCATTCCATCAGTTGTCCTGGACTTATTAGGACAGGCTTTGAACAAACTCAAACCAAATACATAAATTATGTCAGATGCCTCTGCATGCAGTTGTCTCTCAACTCCAACTAAAGCCTGTTTGTGTTGGCCTGTCTACCCCAACCATCTGGATGTTTCCCTAAGCTTACTTGTTTCAGGCCTGGCACCTTTCTTTTCCTGAATAACTCTCTTCTCAAACCATAACTCTCAGTATCACTTGATAGACAGACTAAGTTTGGGTTTTTCAAAGCACAACGTGCACACAAGTAGTGCTGCTTTTCCAAAAGCATCATTATCCAAGTATTACATAAATTATACTACTTAAATAAGCAGCCTTGAACTACTCTTAAGTCCATTCATTCCAATTTAATTGGTGAAAAAGGACAAAATAACAAGTTGGACAATATTGAACAATATGTTTTTGAAAAAGTGCAACATTAATGCAACTGGTTGACTGCAAGACTACTCTACACTATATAAAAAAAGGGGTTCACATGCATGCCTCGTTTCTTAATTTACTTGACAAATGACTGAGTATGACTATAAATCTTAACTCTTTCCCTGCAAAACAGAATTTTCAAGGTTTCCATGTTCTCACTGTTACACGCTCGGGGATGCTATTGTGCATCTCATGAATGAGTCTAGAATGTCCTGATCAAAAACACAGGCGAGGAAGACGCAGGAATGAGCAATCTCATATGTAAGCATATGCATATGAAAAATAATGCGATCATCAACAATGCATAATGAGTGAAATGTCGATCCAGGAAGTGATAAAGGACTGTGAAGCTTTGAGGGTGCTGATGGAAGCATCTACTGCATCTTTGCTTTGATCATCGTACTGAATATGATCCAGATGGAGCATAGCGTTAGTTCTGGCAGGTCATGTTAGTCAAGCTCGCATCAGCTGATCCAAGTCTACCTATAGGAATACAACACCAATCATAATTCCCTTTATAGGGTCCTTTCAGTCACTATTCAGCAGCTATTGCTTTGCTCAGGAGCTAATCACCCACCTCCATCCCCAACTCCTCCTCTCTTCCAGTCAGGACTCGGCATTGGATATTTCTCGTTGAGTCAGACCACTGAATTATATTGTTATATAAAATAATCACTTAGAACATTAATGATATCTGCTACATTAATCATTAATGTTGGTTCTGTTCTGTTTACCTTAGGGGGTTATTTTTTCAGCTTTTTGCTCAACATGTTGCTTTTTTATGAAACTTACCTGCCTTCAAGTGTTGATTAAAAAAATGCTTGAAACTAGATTAAAACTGTTTTTTTTTTGTTTGTTTTTGTTTTAACATAGAGGCTCTCTTCTTTATTTTGATATATTGTTCAGATATTCATACAACAAAATATTCTGGGGGCCATGACATTTTTTTGAAAATCATCAAAAATGCTGGTGGTAGCTGGCAACTTAAAAAAAAAAAAAAACGCTGGCAGGGAAAGAGTTACGAAATATTACATATTAATATTACATTTATGATGTCTTTTTGAACTTTTTGAAACTACAACATTTTGGGTGAATGAACTTTCAATTGATGCACAGAAATTTCTTGGGTTTTATTAAAAATCCTAATTTGTGTTTTGTAATTCAGCAAAAGTTTTACGGGTTTGAGTAATTGATTGCAGAAATTTTTAAGTATTTTTTCAGCTTTTTGCTCAACATGTTGCTTTTTTATGAAACTTACCTGCCTTCAAGTGTTGATTAAAAAAATGCTTGAAACTAGATTAAAACTGTTTTTTTTTTGTTTGTTTTTGTTTTAACATAGAGGCTCTCTTCTTTATTTTGATATATTGTTCAGATATTCATACAACAAAATATTCTGGGGGCCATGACATTTTTTTGAAAATCATCAAAAATGCTGGTGGTAGCTGGCAACTTAAAAAAAAAAAAACCGCTGGCAGGGAAAGAGTTACGAAATATTACATATTAATATTACATTTATGATGTCTTTTTGAACTTTTTGAAACTACAACATTTTGGGTGAATGAACTTTCAATTGATGCACATAAATTTCTTGGGTTTTATTAAAAATCCTAATTTGTGTTTTGTAATTCAGCAAAAGTTTTACGGGTTTGAGTAATTGATTGCAGAAATTTTTAAGTGAACTAACTCTTTAAAATTATCCAGAGAGCATGGTTTGCAACATTATTGGAACATCCGGCATGACTGAATTCCCCCCAAGGCCTTTCTTGAACATCTCTGAACATTTTTTTTCTCAGTGTGAAGTACAGTGTTTGTACTCTGGTCTTGCTTCATTTCTTAAAGTAATTCCACGAGATTGAGACAAATCTCAGTGCTTGGAGTAACTACGAGCCCTGTTTTGAAGTGCAAGCATTGCCTCATTGCTTTTCATTACGCAGAGAGTCCTAGCATGTCACGTCACATTTTGATAACGTGTTTACTCCGGTGGGCGCGGGGCATGCAGCTGGGCTCATTGCAGCTCAGGGAACAGTGCTAAGCAATGTTAACGGCTCTCTGAATGGCTGAAGGATCCTTCCTCAGCCCCTCCATCTATACCTTCTCGCCCCCGAGCAGCTAGTGCTCTCATTACCGTGCACTCGTCAAAACACGCAGCACCTTCATTCTGCTAATCAGGACGCTCTCTGCACTGCAGCAGGAACAATGCATTTCCACATGCCTGACTGCTCCAAATGACCGTGAGGCCACTGGTGTTGAAATGATAAGGACCATTAGAAAAGGCTCTATCCCAACGGCTGCGTTTGGGACTGAAATAATGTAATTGCAGTGTCATGCACTTGAAGCCATCTTTCGCCACCATGATTGTACATGGCCCAGAGACCTAAAGCACATCCCTGCAAATGTCAGAGTCGATCATCCAGCTTTCGGTATTCACTGTCCTCTCCTGTCCTTATTCCTCTCTCTCTTCTCTTCTTGTTCTACCGCTTCTGCTATTCCACCCACCCCTACAAACACCTCCCCCCTCCATACACAACACTCTCACAGGAAGATAGTCCTCTGGGGGTTTGAGCAAGTAATTGTATCTGCTCTTGTGAGGAGACATGTGAAGTCCTTCAAACTGTTTATTCAAAATGCCAGCTGAAAACAAGCATCTCTGTCCTCCTTATGAAGCGTGCAGTCGGCATGTGTCTTTGAAAGGCAAATGCATTCAGATTCTGCATCCTCTTGCATGCACACACATATATTTTCCACTGCATTTATTGCACTGGCCACAAAACTAATGTCCACACTTCATAATGTATCTTTTGCCGGTTTTGCTGTTTATGGTTACAAACTGGCTCAATACAACAGATGCATTTGCATTGCATTGTCTTTGCACTGCCTATTGCACAAAGGCAGCATCCTGAGGAAAGTGGAGCCCAATACTTTTTTTTAAATTGTTACTCACGCACAGGACACTACATAGTATTTTTCAGCTTACAGCTGAATCCAAATTTAGTGTTTAGACATATTGCAATACATAAAAATACAAAAATAAATGGTCTCACTGCTTTATGAACTTGATTTATCCATAAAGAATACGTCTTAGAACTTGGGGGAAAATATATAATTTACATTTAATTGTTAACTCTGTCCTCCTTATGAAGCGTGCAGTCGGCATGTGTCTTTGAAAGGCAAATGCATTCAGATTCTGCATCCTCTTGCATGCACACACATATATTTTCCACTGCATTTATTGCACTGGCCACAAAACTAATGTCCACACTTCATAATGTATCTTTTGCCGGTTTTGCTGTTTATGGTTACAAACTGGCTCAATACAACAGATGCATTTGCATTGCATTGTCTTTGCACTGCCTATTGCACAAAGGCAGCATCCTGAGGAAAGTGGAGCCCAATACTTCACTTTTTTTTTAATTGTTACTCACGCACAGGACACTACATAGTATTTTTCAGCTTACAGCTGAATCCAAATTTAGTGTTTAGACATATTGCAATACATAAAAATACAAAAATAAATGGTCTCACTGCTTTATGAACTTGATTTATCCATAAAGAATACGTCTTAGAACTTGGGGGAAAATATATAATTTACATTTAATTGTTAACACCAGCCTGTCAGGAGTGTGCTTAGATGCTTAACAGTGCTGTCTAGATAAGCAGCTCACTAAGGTTTAGAATAGAGTCATCTTGTCTTGCTCTCCTGTCCAAGGGTCATGACTCACCGCACCAATTCCAACCACACACACACACAGGTTTGTTTTTATGGTTTATGGGGACTCTCCATAGGCGTAATGGTTTTTATACTGTACAACCCGTATATTCTATTGCCCTACACCAACCCTACCCCTAAATCTACCCCTCACAGGAAACATTCTGCATTTTTAGATTTTCAAAAAAACTCATTCTGAATTATTTATAAGCCTTGTGAATTACGGGGACACTGAAAATGTCCTCATACATCACCTTCTCGTTGTAATACCTATGTCATACCCATGTTATTATACAAATTTGTGTCCTCATAAACCACATAAACATGCACTCGCACACACACACACGTTTACTTTATCTAAATGGGGACATTCCATAGGTGTAATGGTTTTTATACTGTACAAACTGTATATTATATCGCCCTATACCAACACTACACCTAACGCTACCCCTCACAGGAAACTTTCTGCATTTTTACAATAATAAAAAAAACTAACTTGGTTTACTTTATTTTTATACCAGTTTTACAAATGAGGACGTCCCCAAAGGGAGGTTTTTGGAGATTTTGTCAGGTTTAGCTCATTTTTGGGTACAAATTTGTCCCCAAAATATGGTTAAGTAGGTACACACACACACACACACACACACACACACACACACACACACATACATAATGCACCATAAGTCTTCTCTAGGCCCTTCAACCTCATGTGACATCAGCAGTTGGTATAGTCCATGACTAATCAGTTAGTCAATATCATGGTTATGTGTCTTGCTCTTTGTAGAGCATCTCACACTGGCACCTATGAAAATGTTAATGGGCAACATAGTGTTAAAAGATTCACATTGAAATTGTCATAACCCTAAGCAATGCTTGTGCACAGAAATGCTCTTATGTACATAACTTTTGATACTGCAATCATATCTCTGTTGTACATTCCCAAAAATAAAGTGCTTTTTAGAATGTTAGCATGGCAATGAATAACATAATATTTACAATCATATATATGTGTGTATGTAAGACTTTTCAATTGCAGAATTTAACACCAAATCAAGCAAAGTCTGCATTATTTGTGGCAGCTTGCATTTTTGTCGCATTTCAGCAATATTAGCAAAACAAAATCCATAATTCAGAGCCGAAGCTAAATTATTCAATATGCGTTCGACTGTATGTTGCCACTGTATTGCTGTATAGAGATCTCTCCAAATCACTCATTCATGACCTACATTGTCTTTTCAACCTGTTCACTTTCAAAAGGATGTATATAATCTTAATCACTGCCTGAAAAAAAAAGTCTTTGCCTGAGGTTAATGCATTCATTTATTAGCCTCCATTGATTTGTATCTTGTTTCACAATGTTCTGGGAATCATGGCTTTGTAATCATTAGAAATATCTAGATATTTTCAGCCTTTGTATGCCTCCGAGAAAGATCAATTGTACCAGAATATAAGCAACACAACAAACTGTTGTTATTTTTTTCTTATTCCCTGTTTGTGGTGAAGTCATTACAAGCACTATTTCAGCAGGATAGCAAGTGTTGGAGAATTTTACAAGGCCAGTGTGACCAACTACACTGTATATTACACAAAGTAGCAGGGCATATAAGAAGTATACAAAAATACATCTTCTGTCATCATGTATTTATATCAGTCCAAACTTAAAAGACATCCTTCAGTGAAACACAAAAAGAGACATTTTAAAGAATCACACACTGTTATTATTATTTTTTCATTCAGTGAAAGGGAATGGATATGTAGGGCTATCACGCATAAAAAAATGGCAAAACATCATAAAAGTACCAAACTGGTTTTAAAAGAATGACAGCTAATGCCTCTAGGTAAGAAATCTGAATCTAATTATTAAAAGTGAAAAAGGTTTATTAAAAGTTTAATTTCACCCCAAACTCATTGCATTGGTTAACCCAGACACTCCAGCAAACAGAGCAATGTTTTGAAACCATAGAGTCAGTGTCATAGTGTCTACTCTCTTAAATTAACCTACAAATTACTTACAGTTGTCTCTGCACATTAAACAAGAATAGGACAAAGTGTTCTAACATACAAAGACTGAACACATAACCTTTAAATGTTATCTTTCCTTGTTAAAAGTAAAACCGCCTCTGCACAGAAGTAATGACCACCAATTCCTACAAATAAGGAATGTGAACATGCTTTTAATTCACTTTAGAATTTGCTGCAATCCACTCTTGTAGCATTTTGCCATTTCTGCTAGAATATCCAACACATCATGCATTCTCCACAGAGGAAATGTATTACAAGGGCAATGGTTGCAACAATCTCCTTCTACTTCTTTTCTCCCTTGGGGGTTTATGACTGGGGTTGATGCATGTACAGCTTATGATATTCTGTAATTGGATTTTCAGAAAGCTGTTGACAAAGTCTCCCACAACTGCCTAATCCCCAATCAGCAGTGCAGCACTGAGCATGTTCCTATAGCAGGCTAGAGAGCAACGGAAACATGCAGCCCAGAGATGCCATTGTAATATCAAATGGCATGAGGGGGTGCTGTGGATTTACTGTAGAATTTGGTATGCAATAAACACAGTTAATCTCAAGGAAAAACTAGGGAGAACATGCTATTATAATCGAACTGATATCTACTAGATAGTGTATCTGGTAATGAAGCCAGTGATAGTCCACTGACATTGAAACCAATTACTCTTTCCCAGAGACTGATGATAGTTGTCAGTGTAATACTTACAAAAGTAGAACCTTGGTGTTAGATGGTAATACCATGATACTGAATGCTTATTTTCATATCCCATTGTATTTATATGGCAATCCAAAATACTTGGGTGGTACCCTAATTCTCCAAAAAGCATGGTATTATCACTGTACAGTTTCAAAAACATGGTAGTAGCATGTAGTAAACGACAAAACGTGTAAAATGCTGTGTGGCATTTACATTTTGGTAAGTAAGTGCTTCCTTAATGATCAGAAGCTGGCTAAAAGCACTAAATGAAACTGTCCACACTTGCAAGATTTCAGGGTGGTTTGTTGTAAGGAAAACATTAATGCAATTTCTGTCACGTACACAAAAAGCAGAGACCTTGGACTGAGTGTTTCTAGCAGCTAACTTCAGCATATCATGCTAGTCGCCCCCGTAGCAGGAGCTGGAGTGGGCAGCGAGCCTTGTTGAGGAGAGAGCTCAGGGGAAGTAGTCAAGGAGGCCATTTGCAAATCGCCTCTTCCTCTGGGTAACTTAGCTGCAGTTTCCAAGAGAGGCCATTTTCAAAGGGGAGAGACGAGAACTGTGGGTGGTGTGTGTTTCAACTGGGTTTCTTGTAAAGCGGGATGAAAAAATGGCAGCTCAGATGCACCATTCAGTCTCTCTCCTTCTGTGCTTTTCTCTTTTCATTCAGCCTCTCTGAATTCTTAGAGTCAGCTCACTCATATCACCCACATATCTATCCATCGCCTCCTCCTCCACATCACCGATGCTAACCTGCGAACCACTGACCGGCTCTTGTAATATAGCTTTCACCATAGAGGTGTTCTCAAATGATATGTAGGAATTCATGACAAGCAGTGCCTGAAAAAAAACCAATCCTGGCAAGAAAGGGATTTGCATTGTTTGCTTGATTACGGGCATGAATTTAAAGCAAGTCTCCCAAGGCGCTTTCTTTTCAGCTCTGGTGTTACTGTCCAGAATAACTAAACAGGCCACGGGCGGGAGGGGAGAGGACTCTTTAACCTTGAAGCTATCATGTAAAGAATGCTCTCGGCTCCCCTCTACCTCGCACTCGAAGCCTACTTTTGGTCTTTAAGAGTAAAGAGTCCACTTCCCTATCTCGGCTTTCAGGAGTCCTTGCTGAGGTTGTAATGCTAGAGCAAAGAGGGACTCCTGGCCCTACTTCATTACAGGCTGAGCCTCAGAATCTCTTTATTTCAGAGCTTGGCAGTATGAATATATCTCTGCATTTCTTATGCCTTGCCTGCAGGCAGCCCGCAGATGTGTCTTCTAGGAGTAGCTCAGTGATTTGTGGTAAAAAAAAAAAAAGTACCAAAGACCATGAAAGGGATGCAGGCTGCTTCCCAGTTTGCATGCCTCTACCACACACACCAATGTACTTTTCTGATGATGGGAAAGTCCCTACCCACTAACTACCCTTAAAATCAGAGACCCAAATCCAGCCCCAAACCAACCCCCTAACGATGTCCAACTTGTTGAAAACCACTCCAAGGACAGTGGTAAAGACATTTCCCTATCCAATCCTCTCCCTCCTCCAAATCTATCTCAATGCTATATAGCACTAATAGTATGTAAATTGGATAGCAACCAAAGTCATCGTGGGGTGAGGATGCAGTCGGCGGCGCTCAGAATCCTCTCATCACTGACACTGGCCTTCATTAACAGCATCCTTATTTGGCTCACACATCCAGCAGCTCCTAGAGTCTGTGATACCAGTGGGCTGCACATGGAGGATGAGAGCAAACGAAAGACAGTAATAGAGAATGAGGAGGTGGTGTGTTCGCAAGAAGCTGCAGTCCAGCGTGAACAGCATTGGAGATGTGAGGGATGAGGAAAGAAAGACACACTGCCTATGAGAGGCCCAACTATTACCCAAGAGGCCCTCAGGTTAACGCAGAGCCCGGGTCATGGCCACAAAAGGGAACACACAGGTGATGGAAGTGGCAGCCACGCGAGCGCTGAGACAGCCAGAGTTTCAGAGTCGCTGACTTGAACAGAAGGGAAAGACTGGCTGCTGTGCAAGTCTGTGCTGCTTATTTTGCGCAACCAAGTTCCCAGGTCACCCAAGCCAGCATAAAAGCACAATGACAGGCTTAGGAGCAATTGTCCTGTTTCAGATGCCTTTAAACAGCGCTTCACTTCTGACAGATCACATTTTCCCCCCTTTCTTTTGCTGTTCCAAAAAGAGGACATCTGAGCCAAGCGCACCATCGGGAGGTTCAAGCATGGAATCGCTCCAGATTGTCTTTTCAGTCTGCAGCTGGACAGGATTAGGGATCATATCCGCCTGGGGTGAACTTTCTGATCCACATGCAAGCCTAACAAGAAAACAATCCAGCTGAGGAACTTTGAGGGAAAGCAGCGAGAGCCCACACAAAGAAAGAGGTAGAGAGTTATAAACAGGAGCCATGTGTCAGGCCTTGCATTTGCAGATTGATTTGAGAGTGACTTAATATTTCATTGCCTGTCACATAAACAGCCACGGACACATAACGCCAAGCTAAAAAGTCTTCCTACGGAATGTACCCACAGCTTTTGCTTGCTTATGCGCAAAGTGGTGAGAACAACTGCTCGAATTAACCATTTACAAAGGAACATGGGAAGAACATGGATCATCATGATTCTTTAACCCGATGACTTGGTTAGGGTCAATGCAATGCTAAAATTTCAGTAAACCACAACCTCCAACAAGCAGTAAGAAAAGGATAGTGTACAGTCAGCCAGACATTATCACAAACTAAACTTAATAAAGTAGCACCCGTTTCAGTGACCTGGATGAGCATCTGATATACAGTGTTGCCAGCTTTAACGATTGTAACTAATATGGAAATATCTGACCACTGAAAGCCGCAACTCACCAATCAGAATAAAAAATTCCCCCAAAATGACCCTGATTTCATCATGCATGTTCTCAAACACAGACCTACAATACTTACACTACATGTTTTTCTTTACTTGTATTCAGTTAGTCAGCTGCCTACAATGCAATACAGTTGTAAGTAGTATTATTCCACTCCATTTCATCAACTGACACTGAGGAATCAATAGAAATGGTATCAAAATTACAACACAGTTGGGTTGGGGGTTCTATAATTGTGAAAATGTCAATGAAAAGCTAGAATATCAAAAATGCTGGATGTTATTGATGTGCACAGTGATTCTGCATTTTTTTTTTGTGAAAGCAGTCTTTAGCTCGCGAATCTTGATCAATTTGACCAGTCTATTTGACATGTCAGTTAAAGATCAATGGTAAATGATGATACCCCTACACTTGGATGACACTGCTCTGTCTAGCCTTATTTTGAGTCAAGCTCATGCCAGCTGCATTAACTTGTGGTAGTGTGCTTGCTGGTATCTTAAACCAATTAAACATTTTATGGTTTGCTGCTTGCACCGTAACAGAGAAAAGAGGGGGCACTTCGTCTTAAAGCAAGACTTTAGAGCATGCTGGGTATCTTTAGCATCAAAATTTGAATTACAGCAATTTTAGCAATTTTAGCATTGACAGGGCTCTGAAGGTACATAAAAAGCTTGGCATGATAAAATATACATTAAATGTTCTATTTGTAGCTAGCTGATGGAAGACTGCATTCTATGCATAGGTCATGAATTATCATACATCATATTAAATATTCACATATTTTGCTATTTCTGGCCTATATATGTACAATATTGACAGGTGTTGGTGCAGACACAGAAAATGTGCTAATCATGTCCGTTTCAGCACATTATATCCCTGGAAAGCTAGTAGATTTATATGGCTAAGCTAGACCAAATGTTCACTTCCTCCCTAATGATGTCATCTTTCCTGCAGGGCAATGGTTTAAAAGCTCTCAGTGGCCCTGGGATCGGTAGGATCAGCTCTCAATCCGGGGATCTTCATTAATCTTGACTGGGTCTAGAGACGTATGTGTGTTCTCTAAACAGAGGCTACTGAGAGCTTGCCAAAATCATATTCCATAATAAACTTGGGATGGGGACCATCTAAAAGCCTGTGCACACTCCATTCAAATGGGACTTTTGTCATCTTTTGTGCCTTTCCTATGCCTCCTAAATACATGTTCCACAAAGCCAGAGTGAGGAACAATAGAGTGGCCCTGGTGCACCAGAGTAGATTATAGAAAAATATGCACAATGTTAACAGTTTTCCATTATTCCCTGAGAAAGGCTAAAGCCCACAGAGTGTTAAATGTAGTTGAAGACGTCACTCTGACCTTCAAAAGCACAACAGAGCTGAAACACAGACCTAACATGCTGGTGGGAGAGAAAAATACAGAACAGGCTGAGAATAAATCAGAAAAAGGACAGACTCTACAGTACAGAGATCACCAGTTCTATAACTACTGATATTATGAAGCGTGGAAACATCTCAGGACTAACTGAGATTTTAAAAGGTATAAAAATAGTCAATGTGGTGTCCCTTTTGAGCATTCTGTTGACAATAAGTAACATTGCACCCACATGTGAAATAATATCTTAATATCGTCTGACTCTTTATTGTGATGGTCGCCCAACAGTAGGTGCAACATTACTTATAGTTAACAGAATGTGTTAAAGGGACCATCAAAATAAAGCAGACAAAAAAATAGTAAAATGTGTTTTGAAGAAGTCTTTCTATGCACGTGTCCCAAATATTAAAGCAGTTTTTAAATATTTAATTTATCCCTAAATTGTGTAAATTAGCAGTAAAGTACAAAGAGTGCATTTATTACAACTGAACAACAACAGGATGTGTTATAACATCAAAACATGGACATTTCAAATTTGGCGCATGAATTTACTTAATACTTAATGTTGTGCCAACAGCCATCACCCCATTTTAATGGTGTACACATAATAAACATTTCATTCGAAAGCAAATAAAATGGAAATTGCCAGGCTGGGTTACTCAGAAATGAGAGCGAGAGGATCCAACTGCTGTAAAAATGCAGCTTGTGTGAGTATATAAAATTCAAAGAGAATCTGCTGATTCACTTCTGTCATTTAATATTCATTAACGCAACTGGAAATAAAATTACATACCAGATTTTAATTTTCTACCTCAAAATTGGTTTTGTCCTTTAAATCCATTAAATTTTTATAGATTTGACAACTTGTACAGTCACCTCAGGAGCATTGTGCTCATGTATGATAATGATTTTGCCCCTGCAGCTCATTTTGAAATGGTTAAACTGATGGATTGGTTGAACACTCCCCGGTCTCTCTTTTTGTTCACACTTTCTGAACTATTCTGTGAATCTCTGAAAGAATGGTGCATCCTGTTTTCCCTAACCCTACTGCTGTTTTGTCGCAATCACAAAGCCCTTTTTTTCTTCCACAGCTGTGACGCATGAGTGATAAACAGTCCATAATAACAAGTCATTTTCATTTGTGTGATTGTGCAAACCAGGAGCGTGTCATAAGGTTCGCCATAAACCATCTGCAGCTTTGCACTGCAGATAAACATTTTCAAAGCATAAATGAGATTTTATGAGGCTGTGGGAATATTTACTCTTATACTTATTTCCCCCTTCTGTTTACTGGTGATTTTTATGGTCAGCTGTGCATTCTTGTCATATCATCATTCTGATATCATCTTCAATAACAGCGAGGGCAAGATCTGTCATCTGTTGATTTCTGCCTCAAAGTGATTTAGGAGAAAAGAACTTCTCGAAACATGCTCCCACAAAAACAACAGGTAGATAAGAGCAGCGCTCCATCTAATAAGAGCTCACTGCCAGACCGACGCTACCATTGCAACGCTGTCAAAACGTCCCCTTGGTTTTGAAAACGGTCAAAGCGCTACTTCGGCTGGATGGATGGAGTATGCAGCACCTCAAACAACTAGAGACTTGAAAGCCGCTGTTATATCAAACAACATCTGCGAGCACCAGTGATACCAGGATAAATAAGACTCCGCTACTACACACTCCTCAGGTTTCCTTTGATATTGGCATTAAAAATTCATTGTGTTTTATTTGCCTTCAAGTGAGTGAAGTGTTTGTTGCCCTCTGTCTTTCCAAAGCTATCTCTTAGGATCTCTCCAGAGCTCGATTCTGGGAAAACAGATGAGTTTTGTAATGCTCTTCGAGAAATAAAGCCTTAATTATACCGGATTTCATAACACTGCCCACCACCACCTCACTCCACAGGACGATGTCATTGTTCTCATGTAATGGTGAGGCCTGTGAGATCATGACGCTTTGGCAAGGGCAGTCGTTCAGGACCAAGGACAGCGGCATCACAAACAATACAAAAATCTATTGGTGGAGGGACAGGGTATGGAGTTATGGAAGGCTTGACTGCTGCGCACAACGCTGTGCCCTTTACTGACAAAAAGCATACCATGTGACTGCTTTGCTGCCGCTTTGGGACCTCGAATCCTAACCTGCCTGCATAGCATGGAAACGCCACGGAATCCCGCAACAAATTCACTGACGGACCACATCCCCTGATGACCGTGAACAATGGCCGTCTCTATGGGACCTTTCCAGCATACTGCTCTGCATATATCTGCATATATTTCCTGCAACATGGTGCCAGCATATTGCTTCATTTTATTTATTTATTTATTTTTGCTGACTTTTCTTTAAACATGAGGGAAATAAAATAAAAAAAAAACTAGTTATTTAGAGTATTTTCTTAAGAAATGTGAATGGTACCTGCCCATGTACATTATTTACATTATAAAATAACATTTTTCTTTATGCTTTCTAAAGACTAGCCAGAAATCATGTAAATAAAATTATTTTATTGTATTGACAAGCATAGTTTTCAAACAACAGGTAGATAAGAGCAGCGCTCCATCTAATAAGAGCTCACTGCCAGACCGACGCTACCATTGCAACGCTGTCAAAACGTCCCCTTGGTTTTGAAAACGGTCAAAGCGCTACTTCGGCTGGATGGATGGAGTATGCAGCACCTCAAACAACTAGATACTTGAAAGCCGCTGTTATATCAAACAACATCTGCGAGCACCAGTGATACCAGGATAAATAAGACTCCGCTACTACACACTCCTCAGGTTTCCTTTGATATTGGCATTAAAAATTCATTGTGTTTTATTTGCCTTCAAGTGAGTGAAGTGTTTGTTGCCCTCTGTCTTTCCAAAGCTATCTCTTAGGATCTCTCCAGAGCTCGATTCTGGGAAAACAGATGAGTTTTGTAATGCTCTTCGAGAAATAAAGCCTTAATTATACCGGATTTCATAACACTGCCCACCACCACCTCACTCCACAGGACGATGTCATTGTTCTCATGTAATGGTGAGGCCTGTGAGATCATGACGCTTTGGCAAGGGCAGTCGTTCAGGACCAAGGACAGCGGCATCACAAACAATACAAAAATCTATTGGTGGAGGGACAGGGTATGGAGTTATGGAAGGCTTGACTGCTGCGCACAACGCTGTGCCCTTTACTGACAAAAAGCATACCATGTGACTGCTTTGCTGCCGCTTTGGGACCTCGAATCCTAACCTGCCTGCATAGCATGGAAACGCCACGGAATCCCGCAACAAATTCACTGACGGACCACATCCCCTGATGACCGTGAACAATGGCCGTCTCTATGGGACCTTTCCAGCATACTGCTCTGCATATATCTGCATATATTTCCTGCAACATGGTGCCAGCATATTGCTTCATTTTATTTATTTATTTATTTTTGCTGACTTTTCTTTAAACATGAGGGAAATAAAATAAAAAAAAAACTAGTTATTTAGAGTATTTTCTTAAGAAATGTGAATGGTACCTGCCCATGTACATTATTTACATTATAAAATAACATTTTTCTTTATGCTTTCTAAAGACTAGCCAGAAATCATGTAAATAAAATTATTTTATTGTATTGACAAGCATAGTTTTCAACAGTGAAAATGATTTAAAAAAGTTAAAATCAGAATTTAAAAAATCTGTTCAGTGAGAAAACAATACAGTAATGCTTTATTTTGATAGTCCACTTTAGACATTCTACTATCCATAAGTAACTCCATGTCAACTAGTAGTCATTAGAGTATTAGTAGACTGTCTGCTTAATATCTGCTTACACTTCATTTTGATGCTCCACCAACAGACAATTTGCTGACTATAAGTAACTTTGCAAGTCAACATATTCTACTACTTAGTAACAGTCTACTAACATTTTAATAAGAGTTAGTTGACATGTAATTTGCAAAGTTACTTATAGTTAGTAGAATATTTAAAGTGGACGATTAAAATAAAGTGTTACCAATTAGACAAATATTGTGTTGAAAATGTTTAATTTAAGTACTGTGCATCTAAAATGAATAGTGGGTAGGAAAACATTTAATACAAGGTATATAATGTCCAAATTATACTTCTTTGTCTGAAGTATAATGACAATATAAAGACATTATATTGTTTGCAGAAATAAATAATTGGCTTCTGGATCATTTAATATCTCAATCAACATATTGTCATTATAAAATCATGCTGTTTTTAGATGTATTTAAGTGGGTCTTTATAATTAAACTTACAGCTGCCTTTATACTTGGGAAGGGGGTCCCTTGTAATGGGATCATAATATTTGGCATAAGAAGTTTGAAAACCCCTGGTGTGAGGTGTTATCCATGTCAATGCCACAATTGATTCAGGATAAGTTAAGTGTGGGAGTTTTGAGCTGAATACCAAGTATGAGGAGTAGTAATAGTAATGCAATCATTTAATAATTAGTAGATAAGATTAGTAGTAGTATTTTATTAAGCAGTTTCATATTGTGCCTTCAGTCATCATATAGAGCTTTCAGGGAGTTATATTTATTCATGTATTTATTTTTATTCTCTGTCTATATCCTCTTTTACATCCTCTTTCAGCACATTATTTGTACCCTTGACCGTTCTCTGTTGAAGATATCATTCCTCTTAAAGCATACAAATGAATTGCCAATCATCCTGGGCCCTTGATCTTTCCTGGTTTCTTTCAGCTGAATATCAAATGCAGTTGTCTGCATAGCCTGCTTTCAAATCTCTTCAAGCACATCCAAGGAGAAGAAGACGGATGAAGGTCCGTCCTATCATCTCCTAATGGCCATGATTTGATCAGCACATGTAAGATTGAATAAAGACTCCATACACAGGTAAGCAAGTGTGATGTGATTGTAGTGGGCAACTGCTTAACGGGTAATGACTCTGAATGGTATACACACTCGCTATGTTTAATGTCTATGCTATGTCTATGGTTAATTTATTGCCACCAATAACGGTCAATTAGAAATTCATAGACAATGTTTGCAGGCCTCCATGGAGGTCTCTCTGGAGATACTTTTTTCAATAGTGTGGTAAATGAAAGTGTAGAATCTATGTTATTAGTGGTGTTTTGCACAAGCGTCATTAATGTTCATCCTTGATATTTAGGATACAGTAGAGAACATAATATAATACTTAGTACAGATGATTGTGAATATTGCTTGTTGCTATTGTGGCCAGCCTAAGGCACACCTGTGCAATAATCATGCTGTCTAATCATCATCTTGATATGCCACACCTGTGAGGTGGATGGACTATCTCGACAAAAGAGAAGTGCTCACTAACACAGATTTAGACAGATTTGTGAACAATATTTGAGAGAAATAGGCCTTTTGTGTACATAGAAAAAGTCTTAGATCTTTGAGTTCAGCTCATGAAAAATGGGGGCAAAAACAAAAGTGTTGCGTTTATAATTTTGTTCAGTGTAGTATAGTGAAGCAACCATGTGGAAATTAATCTTAATGAACCGATAATCTGCCACGTAATCATGATTTGTGTGAAAAGGAATATGAGTTATTAGTGGTTTACTGCCACCAGTGTTCATTTCATTATGAAATCACAGTGAATTGTATGTTTAGGTACGTTTTTGGAGTTTTGCAAAATATATGCTTTGGTCACACTTTATTGTAAGAACCAATTCTCACTACTAACTATGGCTTTTGCCTTTAACACACTCCTAATTTGCTGCTTATTAATAGTTAGTAAGGTAGTTGTTAAGTGTAGGTATCTAGAATATGGTTATGCAGAATAAGGCATTAATATGTGCTTTATAAGTATAAACAGACAATATGCCAGTAATAGAGATAATTGGTCCTTAAAATTAAAAAAAGTATTACCATTTTTGTTTTGCAAAAAGGCACCCCCCCCTAGCAACAATCCTAGAAACACCCTATAAACTTCATTATAATGCCTTAACAATCACTCACAATGCTCTAGTGAGTACACTGACAACGCGCACTCATGTTTTAGGAAATGTAAAAATTTATATTTCTAAGAGGATCCAAGGGTTAAAGAAGAAGCCAGTAGATGAACAGTATGCAGTTACTGTATGTGTATATGTTTGTGAGGCCGTGTATTCATTCTCTGTCCATTCTGTGGCTGCCTGAACAGCTGATCCATGGTGGGACAGCAACTGTCCACTTGCCCTGAAGACATTCTCCCTCTGATTTGACAGATCTCCCCCGACTCCAGCAATGCTGGACACCACGATTCTGACTGGAGACCCAGGCATAAGTTGCTTTTTTTGGCTTCAGATTGCGAGGGGGAGAATGACCTGACAAAACACCTCCGGTGGGCCGACGCTCTGGCTAATGAGAACAGCGCTGGGCCAAGATACCATAGACTGTCAAGGGCATCTGTGAGAGAAAGTCATACATGACTTCACAATTTCATGTTAAAATAAAAGCGAGAGACAGTTAGGAAGAAAGAGGCAGAACAATCGAGTCTTTCATCTTTCAACCTGTCATTACATATGCTCTTTGCAGCTGAGAGTTTGATCGTATTACAAGCTGTGCTGTCTTGCTGACTGACAGTCAAGAGAAACCTTGCCACTCATGAGAGATTAAGAGTTTGTCAAACATTCTTAAAAATCACCCATTTTGCACCACAAATAATGTGTGTTCCTGTAGCACTACCGTCAGAGCATGACACTGCCAATGTCGCGGGTTTGAGTTGGTCAAGGCTGGGCTTGCTTGGATTGGCTCCTGCTGCTAGATACTGTAACTAGACTGTCTGGTTCCAAAAAGCAGATTTGTCTTATTCCAGGATGGTTTGGAGCGGGGAATGGAAAGCCTGAAGTGAAGCTGGAACTGAGCGATTGCAGAATGTTTCGAGTGAAGAGGGGAAATGGCCATCACTCCGCTCCACTGACATACTCCGTTCCAGACCGGCTTTCAGGCTACGATTACACTAGTGTGTTTTTGTATTAAAATCCCATAACTTTTGTTACGGTTACGCCTGGCTCCCACACTACTCTGGAGTTTTCGACTTTTGGAAATGCAGAAGACCCTGTTTTAAAATGGAAACTTTTGAAAACTAAGCTGTGGCTGTCCATAGGGTTGGGTATCGTTTGAATTGTATCAATTCCGATTCCGATTCCTCTTATCGATTCTGTTTCTTTTCAATTCCCAGTTTCAATTCTAATGTGATTAAATAATGATATCAAACATTTATCCTGTGTCTCTTTTTTGCAAACCATTTATTGGAGCTGAATACCATGAACAAAAATCAACAGAGTACATAAAAACTCTTTAAGAGCTGTTTGTGTGAAAAATAGAACTGCATGATTCTGGATAAATTTAGTTTTTTTCCTTCTTTTTTTTCCCCCAGTGGAAGTTGGTTCTCTCGTGATTCTGAAGAAAAAACATTAGACAACTAAACAAAATCACATGTAATTTATGAATGAAAGATTCAATGACTCACTCAAGATGTACAAACCCGATTCCAAAAAATTTGGGACACTGTACAAATTGTGAATAAAAACAGAATGCAATGATGTGGAAGTTTCCAATTTCAATATTTTATTCAGAATACAACATAGATGACATATCAAATGTTTAAACTGAGAAAATGTATAATTTTAAGGGAAAAATAAATTGATTTTAAATTTCATGGCATCAACACATCTCAAAAAAGTTGGGACAAGGCCATGTTTACCACTGTGTGGCATCCCCTCTTCTTTTTATAACAGTCTGCAAACGTCTGGGGACTGAGGAGACAAGTTGCTCAAGTTTAGGAATAGGAATGTTGTCCCATTCTTGTCTAATACAGGCTTCTAGTTGCTCAACTGTCTTAGGTCTTCTTTATCGCATCTTCCTCTTTATGATGCGCCAAATGTTTTCTATGGGTGAAAGATATGGACTGCAGGCTGGCCATTTCAGTACCCAGATCCTTCTTCTACGCAGCCA
This sequence comes from Sinocyclocheilus grahami, assembly GCF_001515645.1. Taxonomy (NCBI): domain Eukaryota; kingdom Metazoa; phylum Chordata; class Actinopteri; order Cypriniformes; family Cyprinidae; genus Sinocyclocheilus; species Sinocyclocheilus grahami. Next base: position 63,411 of record NW_015506219.1, on the reverse strand, counting down.
TGATGTTGTAATTGATGCAGTATGTGGTCTGGCATTGTCATGTTGGAAAATGCAAGGTCTTCCCTGAAAGAGACGACGTCTGGATGGGAGCATATGTTGTTCTAGAACTTGGATATACCTTTCAGCATTGATGGTGCCTTTCCAGATGTGTAAGCTGCCCATGCCACATGCACTCATGCAACCCCATACCATCAGAGATGCAGGCTTCTGAACTGAGCGCTGATAACAACTTGGGTTGTCCTTGTCCTCTTTAGTCCGGATGACATGGCGTCCCAGTTTTCCAAAAAGAACTTCAAATTTTGATTCGTCTGACCACAGAACAGTTTTCCACTTTGCCACAGTCCATTTTAAATGAGCCTTGGCCCAGAGAAAACGCCTGCGCTTCTGGATCATGTTTAGATATGGCTTCTTTTTTGACCTATAGAGTTTTAGCCGGCAACGGCGAATGGCACGGTGGATTGGGTTCACCGACAATGTTTTCTGGAAGTATTCCTGAGCCCATGTTGTGATTTTCATTACAGTAGCATTCCTGTATGTGATGCAGTGCCGTCTAAGGGCCCGAAGATCACGGGCATCCAGTATGGTTTTCCGGCCTTGACCCTTACGCACAGAGATTGTTCCAGATTCTCTGAATCTTTGGATGATATTATGCACTGTAGATGATGATAACTTCAAACTCTTTGCAATTTTTCTCTGAGAAACTCTTTTCTGATATTGCTCCACTATTTTTCGCCGCAGCATTGGGGGAATTGGTGATCCTCTGCCCATCTTGACTTCTGAGAGACACTGCCACTCTGAGAGGCTCTTTTTATACCCAATCATGTTGTCAATTGACCTAATAAGTTGCAAATTGGTCCTCTAACTGTTCCTTATATGTATATTTAACTTTTCCGGCCTCTTATTGCTACCTGTCCCACCTTTTTTGGAATGTGTAGCTCTCATGAAATCCAAAATGAGCCAATATTTGGCATGACATTTCAAAATGTCTCACTTTCAACATTTGATATGTTATCTATATTCTATTGTGAATAAAATATTAGTTTATGAGATTTGTAAATTATTCCATTCCTTTTTTACTCACAATTTGTACAGTGTCCCAACTTTTTTGGAATTGGGTTGTACTTGTTTAATTACTGGATGAATCAGCGTTCTTGAACGAATCTCTTGCATGATTCAAAGACAAATACATTTTAACAGCCCCTTTTCGCCACCTACTGGCGTAACAATGTAATCGATACATCTTAATTTGAAGTGTCAAATTACTTTCAAAAGGTGATTTACTCTATTTTAATCGCTACCATACACATCAGAGTTTATATCTGAACTATAAACTTTTATCCCCGTACTTCTGTGCATTGAATGTTTGTAACACAGAAATAATGATACTGTGTGGTTGAAAAGACTTTGAAGCTGTTTCATTCATGACAGACAGCTGCTCTCTTTAGGTCAGCGGCAGAGCGAACGCAAATTTTAATGTTCAAAACACACTGATGTGATCGTACTTTGCACGGATGAACCAATAAGTGATCACAACATTGTGATCGCACACGTCAAAGGTGGAGGAATGAAACAGATGAATCACTGTAATTTAGGAATAGAATCAAGTTGTCGTTTGAATCGCATTCGTGATCTTTAACGATCTATTAAATTAAAGTGCTTTGTCATGTTGGTGGTGACACCTCTCTTGCAAAATGTTTAGCTATCACAGATATTATACTTAGCTTTTTTGGCTTCTGATCGCTAATGTAGCCAAACTTTGGAGCGCTTATATTAGCGAGCAAGGTCCTGGCAGATTGCTAGGTCCGGTCCTCACAGATGAAGGAAAAAAAAGCGCATAGGAATTGATAGGCGGAATCGAAATTTAAATTTGACAACACGCACACGTCAAAGGTGGAGGAATGAAACAGATGAATCACTGTAATTTAGGAATAGAATCAAGTTGTCGTTTGAATCGCATTCGTGATCTTTAACGATCTATTAAATTAAAGTGCTTTGTCATGTTGGTGGTGACACCTCTCTTGCAAAATGTTTAGCTATCACAGATATTATACTTAGCTTTTTTGGCTTCTGATCGCTAATGTAGCCAAACTTTGGAGCGCTTATATTAGCGAGCAAGGTCCTGGCAGATTGCTAGGTCCGGTCCTCACAGATGAAGAAAAAAAAAGCGCATAGGCGGAATCGAAATTTAAATTTGACAACAAGTATCCGATTCCTGACCTTAAGCCGATTTTCGATTTCCAACCCTAGCTGTCCACATTCGCTCCCTAATTGGGTAGTTTGGATGAATAGCGTACATTAAAGCTTTTTAGTCCAAATTTGCGCACATTTGGAGAACTGTTGATATCTTCACCTATTTACTTTATAGACCCTTTTTCTGTTAGTAAGCTTAGGTGGAGGCAGAAAGATTCTCCTGACCACTTTACTTAATGCTAGCTATGAAGTTTGTTAGCTTGTTTTTTAACAACGACTGGAGAAAATCAGATTTTACCTGCATATCTAAGGTCACTCACTGTCCGGGACCGCGGTTGTTATTAGAAAAGGTTAACTTTAACTGACGAAACCAGATTGGCCAACCCTACACGCTAGCTCAAAGCATGGACGATCTGACAGGATTACCTCCGGTTGAGTGACTCGCATCTATAGAGAAACCTAACGTGTATAGTAAAGACAAACTCACCTGTGTCTGTCTAGCCATGAAGATGTTTATATATATGTATAAATCTCAAGTTTGAAAAATTGGCCCTTATAACTGGTTTTCTGGTCACATATTTCAATTTCAGCAGGCAACTATTTTTACAGCTACTATTATTCCAGCCACAATCAATCACAACAATGTATATACAATTTCAAATGCCTTTTCTGATAAGAAGTGTGCATTGCAAACGCGAGCATTTTTGACGATCGTTTAACCACAGCTGTCGTCAGTTTTTTTGTGTGGCAATGGCAGCAGGTATGCGATCAAATTTCAAATTGGAGCCTCTACCACATTGATTCTGGCACCCAACATCACAACAAGATGATATTTTAAGCTCCTTATGTAGCCGAATCTGCACTGGTTTGAATTGGCCGCCTCCAGTTTTCGCGTTGTTTTGCCTCCAGCTAGCGCTGTGACGTAATTGTGACGTCGGCCCTAAAAGGGTCTATATTTCCTTAGACAGAATCATCATTTCTGTTCATTTCCTGATATACACGATCTGATTCCAGCAGTATGTTTTCTCTTCTGTGACCACTGTTATGGCTCAGAGGAAGATAATTTGCTTCATAACCCACCCTGTCTCTTCCAATGACAAACTTCCATGTTCTGTTCTGTACACAACAAACCCAACAAAACATTTCTATGCATGAAACATGACTCTAATAAACACATGAATACGGTAGCATATGATTTGTATGTAATTTTCATGAGATTCTGCCTATTTTCATAACAAAGAGTGTAAAAGGCTACAAATAACATATTTCAGCAACATCATATCACCAAAGCCACATTAGATCACAGTTGGAAGTTAGAACAAACACTCGATGGTGGTTTAAAGTAAGTTTTTAGTAAAAGCGTAGTATATTACGGAGCATGATGCAACAGCGTGCATGAATTTTCGGTCGAGTAGTGTGGATGGAGATCGTTTCTGAAACACAGAGGAAGCACCAGTGTGGACTAGCATTTGTCAGTTGAAAACAACAAAATGTATGAACTAACCGGTTTACTTGATTTCAACTTCTTATTCATGTGGATGTTGTATAAAAACAACATCTGCGATATTCAGTACAACTGCACTCATGCTCAAATTGCTTCATTAATTTCACAGTTCTGTTTGCTGCCACTAGTAGCATTCCCTACTAGTCAAGCAAATGTGAATAACATAAAATCAAGCTTTGTTGTAGCTCTTTTTCCGAAAAGCAAAACAGCAGACTGCAGAGAGACGTGTCCAAATAACCATCTGCTAGCCGGGTGTGTAAGAAACTGGCGGGTCCCATAAAAAAGGGGGTAGGCACATGTAAAATCTTGGCAGAGGAGATGCACACCATTAGCCTAATGACAGAATGAAAGATGGGCGACTTTGTGCAGACGGTGAGATGAGATTAAAGGGCCTAGGAATGCAAATTCTTTCTTTAACAAAATTCAAGAAAAGTAAGCTCACGAAGAGAACAAAAACAGTGCAGCGGTCTCACTGTTCGTGTTGCTAGGAGGAAGACACACTCAGCTTTAATTCAGCTGTGGCCATCAGAAAAGAAACGCTGCACCCACAGTCTTTTCATGTTGCTTCTTTGGCTTTGAACTGCTCGTCTAAATGTACCTGCGACTTCAAACCTTGAATGGCATAATGGGAAAACAGAAGTAATTAGGGAGCTACCGCCGTTCCCTCCCCTTTCACCTCGTCAACCGTACTTCAAAGTAGCACATCTGTCTTAGTCTTGGGCAAGAAAATGTATCGAACATTCAAAACCCTGCCTGGAGGATTAGCACGCTCAAATATTGTTTAGCTAGTGTCACTAATTAATTTAACAGAGCGGCTTCAAAATTACTTTAACATGCAACGCTGTAAGTCACAGTAATGTTGGGAGAAGGAATACACTTCTAAAGACTAATGTTCTGAAATTAAAGTCACAGAGTACTGAAGCTGAATGTTTGTGCATCAATTAAATTCAAACTATTTTCAAAACTTGTTCTAACACTTTAGATTAGGGAATGCTATTCACCATTACTTGTTAGCATGCATGTTACTACCATATTGTCTATTTATGAGTACTTATAAAACACAAATGAATGCCTTATTCTGCATGACCATATTCTAGATCCCATAATCCTATTCAATACCTAAATATAACTACTACAATAACTGCTGGTCACACTTTATTTTAAGGTCCAATTCTCACTATTAACAACAATTAACTATGACTTTTGCCTCAATAAACTCCTAATTTGATGCTTATTAATAGTTGTTGGGTAGGATTAGGGATGTAGAATATGGTCATGCAGAACATGTGCTTTATAAGTACTAATAAACAGCCAATATGTTAATAATGCTAATAAGCAACTCCTTTATAGTGAGAATTGGTCCCTAAAGTGTTACCTAAATGAATGCCTTATTCTGCATGACCATATTCTAGATCCCATAATCCTATTCAATACCTAAATATAACTACTACAATAACTGCTGGTCACACTTTATTTTAAGGTCCAATTCTCACTATTAACAACAATTAACTATGACTTTTGCCTCAATAAACTCCTAATTTGATGCTTATTAATAGTTGTTGGGTAGGATTAGGGATGTAGAATATGGTCATGCAGAACATGTGCTTTATAAGTACTAAGCCAATATGTTAATAATAGGCATGCTAATAAGCAACTCCTTTATAGTGAGAATTGGTCCCTAAAGTGTTACCTGCAGTAACTGTCTTACTTACTGTCAATAAGCCGTAATTAGGAGTTTATTGAGGGAAAACAATAGTGCACATGTGTTCCCTAATCTAAGGTGTTACCAAGTTTTCAAACTAAACTATTTTCAGATAGGATCCTAAACACAACCTCATCCTGTGACTGGTTGGCCACACATACAGCCCTACATCAAACTCATGGCACTGGATGCACACCCAGAATCACAGTGTTTACAGTTTTATGGAAATACCTGTAGTTGCAACATGAAATGTAAGTTGCAACCAAATTTATTGTCACAATGTTAAATACCTCTGAGTAAAATGACTTATCTAACCAGAAAAAAAGTAGGACATTACTTTATTTGATATTATTTCATCATTTTTTTAATTGGTATAAGTGTTGCATGCAGGAATAGAAGCAGACCTGAATGCGAATGACTGAACTACGGCTTTAAAAACATCAGCAGAGTTATGACAGGTTATGACATTTTGATTATGTGAAAATATATATGCATATATTGGGTCAGTCTTGATTTCATGCTGACTTTAAGATGGAATAAGAATATTTTAATATTTATATATACAGTGGGTACGGAAAGTATTCAGACCCACTTAAATTTTTCACTCTTTGTTATATTGCAGCCATTTGCTAAAATCATTTAAGTTCTTTTTTTTTCCTCATTAATGTACACACAGCACCCCATATTGACAGAAAAACACAGAATTGTTGACATTTTTGCAGATTTATTAAAAAAGAAAAACTGAAATATCACATGGTCCTAAGTATTCAGACCCTTTGCTCAGTATTTAGTAGAAGCACCCTTTTGATCTAATAAAGCCATGAGTCTTTTTGGGAAAGATGCAACAAGTTGTTCACACCTGGATTTGGGGATCCTCTGCCATCCCTCCTTGCAGATCCTCTCCAGTTCTGCCAGGTTGGATGGTAAACGTTGGTGGACAGACATTAGCAAAGGGTCTGAATATTTAGGACCATGTGATATTTCAGTTTTTCTTTTTTAATAAATCTGCAAAAATGTCAACAATTCTGTGTTTTTCTGTCAATATGGGGTGCTGTGTGTACATTAATGAGGAAAAAAAATTAACTTAAATGATTTTAGCAAATGGCTGCAATATAACAAAGAGTGAAAAATTTAAGGGGGTCTGAATACTTTCCGTACCCACTGTATATACTATTGCTTTAATAACTTTGACTTAAACAGAAAAGCAACAAAAATGCCTCTTTTTCCCTGCAAAATATAACAAGTTCAGTCAGGCTAATTGACTAAACAACATTCTAATGGACTTTGACACAGTCAAATGTACTTGAGGCTATTTGCTCTGTCTTATCAGAAGTAGTATGGCTCAGACGTGACAAGCAAAAACATATTTTTTTTGTGAAACAGCAAATGCACATCTCATAAAACTTCAATCTCAGGGATCCTGTTCTTATTTGCTTAGAGAAGCACAAGGCAAAACAAGGCACAGCAGTTTGATTCCAATTTGGCTATATTGATCCCATCAGAGAATAGCACTTTTATAAGCATCGGTAGGACAACTAGTTTTATATTCCGATCAAGAGAATGGATTCCACCTCATGATTTAGGTACATTTGTAATTTCAAGCTGAATGAGATTTGCAGAAGCTATCCGAGGCAGTCCAGCTGTTAACAATGCCCTGGCACACAATAAGACATTGAAATCTCAGTGAAATAGCATTCAGTTTGTTTTAAATTCTCACAAACATCACAGACAATTTCCTCGTTTTTGGAGAGTAAATATCTCGTTTTATCTACTCTGTAAAAGCATTGTTTAAAATGCTTTGTGCTTAACACACTCCACAGATTGGTTAAGAAAACCAAAGTCAAAACCCAAAAGCGGCGCACAAAAACTACAATGAGCAACAGAAGCGAAACCACGTCCCAAACACAAATCAGCACGCTGGGAGGACAATTCATGTGTCTTGGCAGATACATCCGCCGTGAGTAGCACAAAACAAAGCAAAGTGTTCAAAAGTTCATTTTTTCACTGCAAAACTGAGATTTCCTCAAGACTCGATTTGGCAGCTCACAAATGCAGGATTACCTTCACCGTGGCGAAACAAACACCGACTTGTGACTGGACAAAACACGAAAAGATAAAATCTTCTCACGGAGACTGAGATCAAATGTAAACATTTGCAATCACAACAGATGTGCTCTGTTAAGTGCAGTATGTTAAAATTGCAAATATGCAGCGTTCTGCAAATATAAAGATGTCCCGCTCTCCCAGAAGTAATGGATGCTGTCTGGGAAGATTCATATCTCATTATAGTGAGGAGTGACAGAATGCAGAATGTACTTGGGTACTGAATTAATGTAAACAAAACATGCTTAAATGTGCTGTTTGCTTCGCCTTCGCAGTTGCCATATTGCGCATACTGTCTTCACAGTACACATCACAGCTGATTCCCTATGGCAAATATACGGCCCTTATCTCGGGCTCTAGCAGTCGCTGTACTTTGTTGTGCTCAACATACTTCAGTGACTCAGAAATCTGTCTCAGTCAATAGGCAGTAGAGGTGAAATGGCATTTTGAGTCTATTTATTCTATTATTTTGGTGAGCCCTGCATTTCTGCCAGGACATTTTGCAGCGGATGGCCATTTCATTGTGCTTGTGTGGCAGACAGTTTTGACAGAGCTGTCTTTGGTGTACAAGCAGTTCTACATCACCATTACGTCGCTCGTTCAACCGTATATTCTTCTGTTCTTTCGACAGCTTTTGATAGGAGCAAAATTTGTCATTATTGAAGTGTAAAAATTAAAGACTAAATAAGATGCAAGAAAGCATTGAATGGTCACAATGAGACTGCCGGTCTCTCTCCCTGGCGATCCATTTCAGATGTCAGGGGGAATCTCACAAAACCTGTCAAGAAATGTTCAGGTTTCACTACAAAATCCAATAAAACAGTATAGTGTGTGTGCATACAAACACACACACAGGTTTGTTTTTGTGAAAAGTGGGGACTCTCCATAGGCGTAATGGTTTTTCTACTGTACAGACCGTATATTCTATTGCCCTACACCAACCCTACCCCTAAACCTACCCCTCACAGGAGACTTTCTGCTATTTCAGATTTTCAATACACTCCATTCTGTGTGATTTATAAGCGTTTTGAAAAGTGGGGACATGGGGTAATGTCCTGAAAAGTCACCTTCTCCTTGTAATACCTGTCATACCTTTGTCATTATACAAATGTATGTCCTCATTTGTCACAAAAATGCGCGCACACACACACACACACACACACACACACATGTGCATTTGTATTTTTTTTATACATTTAACATTTAACAGTATGTAACTTCTACATTTATAAAGTTTAAAGCTTTTATAAAGTTATACATGTATAAAGTTATACACTTTATACATATAATTATACAGCTATATACGTAGTATTTGTTGTACTATAGTTATGAAGACATACATAAATGTTTTACACAACAGTTTGAGAAACTAATGAGAATCACCTTTGAGAATAATGAGAATTAGAGAGAAAAAAAAAGATGAATGAGAAGCAACAATGATTATGCGAAATTGAATAGCAAATGCAAATAGCAAATAACTGGCATAATATCAAAATATTAATGGTCCCCAAACCAAAATTTACTTTCTATGTAACTTATTAATACAATGATTTTCTTTCTTTTGGTTTTGGGGTGACACATGACCCATCACAGAATGATATTTCTCACAAAATGCCGAAACCTCATCAAAATGTCCCCAGACTACATAACAAAAAACCACTGTACAGCCAAAAATGTAATCTCAGAGTACAATCAACTAGAACAATTTGAGAAGCAGTCTCATTACTTTGCTCAGTCATTCATAAACATTGGTTTGCTTCATTGTCACATTGTAAACAGCAATTACCTAAATTATTGATTGATAACCTGACAGCAAAACAGTTGAACAACAAAACCGTTTATGATTGTAAGAAGCAAAACATGCATCCATTTTCTTAGCTTTTCAATGCCAGTGTGGTCCTCATATCAAATAGACAATAACTAAAATAATAAATAAAATCAAAAACAACTTGCAAAGGCACTTATTCCCAAACATTCCTCTACCCTGTTGACTGTCCAAGTCAATATACTGTAAACTGATGCTCTTCGGGCTGACATTTGATCCAGCAAATAGTCAGATCTTTGGCAGAAAGACACAACTAGGGTCTTGTTTCCTTGAACACAAGCTAGTAACTAGACGTTTCAGGCCCGCTGTGTGAATGTGGGCTGCTGGGCTCTGTTCTCAATGAAGGTTTACAGGGAGAGACATGTGACGCCACTTCAGCCTTGAAGGAACATCGCTTCCCTTAAATAGAATCACCTTAAAAGACATGTACTCCCATGTGACAAAATTAAATTAATATGCACTGATTTTATATAGAGCAACCAGCATGAAAAGCAAGGCGAAAAATGAAATCTCGAAACATGTTTCATGGAGTTTAAAGAAATGTTACACAGATTTGCTACTCATAAAGCTTTAGATCGCACTTGAAATCTTTATTATGCACATTTCCAATCTGGTATCACATTAAAGACAAGTGAACCAAGAAATTATACTAGGAACCTATTATGCATGCTAAAAGGTAAGGCAATTTTTGAGGAGAATACATTGTTCCTTATTCTGTGATAGATGGTGAATATACTGTGTACTACAACTCTTCATGTTAAGGTATAAGCCAATGAATTTACACTGATAATTAGTTATTCTGATTTTTAATGCAACACGGGTAAAAGGAAAGCACTTAGAAATGACTGTGATGGCTTTAGCACATGCTATCGTCTAAACACACTCGGCACCACAACGATTTGAAGATTTTATCCAGCAAGCTTCAGATCTTTTATGCCGCTTTTGAAATGCAAAATGAAAAGTGTAGCTGTCACGTCTGAGGAGTAATGGAAAATATTTCTTTACTGTAGTTTTTTACGGTTTCTCAGTGGCTGCAGGAACAGAAAAAAAAAAATCTAACATTCTTCCATATGAAATGTCACGGATACCTGTAATTAAGAGTGCTGACATTTACAAGAATACAATTACTACACTTAGCTACAGGGCGTGTGCTTTTGTATGAAGCTAATTATCATTAACCAACAAAGTCAGTGATTATCCAATAGGTCGACTGTTCACAAGAACTTTCATAACATAGCCTACATAAAAAGCGATTTTTTTTGAGAAAAAAATAAAATAAAATAAAATTATATATATATATATATATATATATTTGGTTTTATAAGTCATAATTTGGGATTGCTGACATTTCTTGTCTTTGAAAGTCTCTTCTGCTCACTAAGGATACATTTATTTGATCAAAACACAGTAAAAATTTGGAATATTATTGCAATTTAAAATAACTATTTTCTATGTAAACATATTGTAAGATGTATTCCAGTGATGCAACGTTGAATTTTCAGCACCATGCTGATTTGCTGATCAATAAACATTTCTGATTATTATAAATGCTGAAAAAATCTGTGCTGCTTCATATTTTTCTTGAAAACTGTGATACATTTTATTTTTTTAGGATTCTTTGATGAATGGAAAGTTCAAAAGAACAGCATTTCTTTGAAATAGATTTGATCAATTTAATGTATCCTTGATTAACAAAAGTATTTATTTTTTCATACTTACCCCAAACTTTTGAATGGTAGTGTATCTTGGTTTCCACAAAAATATGAAGCAGCACAACTGTTTTCAACATTAATAACAACCAGAAATGATTATTGAGCAGCAAATCAGCATATTTCTGAAGGATGAAGACTGGCGTAATGATGCTGCAAATTCAGCTTTGCATCACAGGAATAAATTACATTTTACAATATATTCACACAGAAAATGATTTTTTTAAATAATAATAATATTTCACATTTTTAACTGTATTTTTGATCAAACAAATGCATCCTTGGTAAGCAGAAGAGACTTTCAAAAACATACAAAAATCTTACCATTCCCAAACTTTTGACCGTGTAGTGTAGGCCTTTAAGGTAATGGTCACAGGCTACCACTTTTTAAAACTTAAAATGGGTTAATATTAATGTTAACAAATTAACAAATAAATGTTGTTAACCAATAGTCATCACTTGTTTATTAAGCATTATTTTATCACATTCACACTGACACTGGCTCCATTCTGGTATCAAACGTCCATTTTCAACATCCATTGAATTCCAAATGGATAAAATGAAATCCCAACTTATTTTTAATTTAATTTAATTTAATTTAATTTAATTTAATTTAATTTAATTTAAATTTATTTTATTTTAATTTATTTTATTTTATTAAATTGTATTTATTTTTTTGTCGATACCCTGTTTAAGCAAGATCATCATGCCAGCTAACAGCTTGCACCACGTTTAAAAATGACACTGGCATTAAAAAGTGATAATGAATCAGATGTTATAGACAGTCTTGAGTCATTTTCTCAATGCTTTTTAAGGAGGCTCTCAGGAGTGCTGCGCCCCTTCATTTATTTGGATTGCTAAAATCCAGCTTCCTTCTCCCCCAGCCATGTGCTCCTCAGTGCAGGGACAAGTACTTTTGCTAGAACAATGTATCTATTATTTATTCACTCATTTTCTTAACACCTATGCTCTTATCAGTGTAGACACCTCATTAGTATGTGATCGGCACTCAACACAACATGGAGATCTGCGCCTCCTTTACCACAATCCCACCCCCACCTTGACACTTCCAGTTTGATTGGCTGCCTATGTGTAGATTTTTTTTTTCCAATGACAGTCAGTGCAGTGAAGCAATATGAGATCTGTTTGTTAATGAGATGACACTGCAGAGGTTAGAGAGAAGTTTACAATTCCACGCGGGTGCTAAGGATCAGATCAGCACAAAAGTGTGTGAATGAGTAAAGCAACTGGTGGAGAGCTTCACTGAATGTGCTAAATAAGTGAAAATATTCAGTTCTGAAGGCTTGCTGGATAGCGCGGTCAGATATCAGATAGCAAAAGAAAGCTGCACATCTACTGCAACATACTTAATACGCTTATATAAGTAACGACGAGTGTACTTTTGGTTTATCTGACATCTATAGGCCTTGCCTGTTAACAAAAATCCTAGAAAATGGTTTGTGTATATATTGGCCTGGTTGATAAATCTGATAACGAATTAATAGAAATGGTAATTTTTTTTCACCTTATATAAGTAACGACGAGTGTACTTTTGGTTTATCTGACATCTATAGGCCTTGCCTGTTAACAAAAATCCTAGAAAATGGTTTGTGTATATATTGGCCTGGTTGATAAATCTGATAACGAATTAATAGAAATGGTAATTTTTTTTCACCTTAGGGTGGCCTTTTAAAATCATCACTAATTTATACTTTATCCAATGGTACATACAGTAGTTAATAAAATAATTAATTTAAACACACACACACACACACACACACACACACACACACACACACACACACACATATGCCAATAATTCAATGACCTATTTGTAAAGTCACTTGCTTTGATCCTGAATGAATGAGCTGTTTTGAATGAATCAGTTGAATGAATGAATCAGTGACTCACTCATTTAGACAGTGACTTGCCACCACCTACTGGCATTTTACTATCTTATTTAGTGTATTTTCTCTTTTAACACTTCATATGTCTATATTCACTATTTATTATATTTAAAGGGGTCATGTGATGCGATTTCAATTGTTCCTTTCTCTTTGGAGTGTTACAAGCTCTTGGTGCATAAAGAAGATCTGTAAAGTTGCAAACACTAAAGTCTTAAAACCAAAGAGATATTCTTTATAAAAGTTAAGAGTTAACCACGCCTACCTAAAACGGCTCGTTCTAACACGCCCCCACATGTCTACATCACGATCTGGGAAGATTTGCATAACGCCGCCCAAATGTTCACGCAAAGAAAGAAGGTGTAACTTTTATTCTCGCTGTAGTATTGTTGCTGCCGCCGCCATGTCCTGAAGACACTGTGTGCTTCGTTGTGAAAGTGAAACTACTTTGTTTGGTCTTCCAAAAGAGGACGATATCCGCTTCGTCATGCCTAGAGCTGATCTGTGCTGGTTGCTGAGGGAATACATCAACTTTCACCGTGGACGAAGCGGTGAAAGTCCAGCCCGCCTCAGCTCACTCTATCCTGGCCTCAGCGCACGCTAAGCTGGGGCTTCCCCTCAGGCTAGGCCGCTGTGTTTTTCGTTGCCACTTATGATTCAAATCATTTCATTACACCAAATACACAAAATAATGTTCTTTTTAGCAGCATCATATGACCCCTTTAAAATGATTTATGCAATTGTAATCGCAATGTAAATGCACTCATGGCATCTCCGAGCTGCATTAAACAGTCTATGTAAATCTAAATGCCACTTCATATACTGCTTCTGTGCTACGTCTGCAGTGCCAAGGTTTTTTTTTTTTTTTTTTTACATGAAAGAGATTTCATTTAAAAAAGTTACAAAAACTGACCTAAAAAATGCCACAGAAAAATCCAAATAAGGGGGCAAATACTTAACCTTACTGGAAGAGTTGCTTACAGGTTTGGGATTATTTTTCAGTTATTATCCTAGCCTCACTGAATCATACAAACCTTCCTCCTTTCTGGTCTTATAAAAATTGTCATCCCCCCCCCCCTCCCCCAAAAAAATACCATCAGCCCGCCCAGTGGATAAATTTGTTTATATCTATTCACATCCTCCTCTCTAAATAGCAATATTGGTCGACCACTCTTTAAGAAAAAGAAAGACCAGTGAGTGTACAGATGAACAGTGAGTGTACAAAACCTAGTAGGTAATATTCAGTTCCTAAAAAAAACTAAATATTTTGTTTGTGTTCCTCCAATAATTCCATGACAAACTCAGGTTGTGTAATCATTTATGCTATCTTTCTCTCACCTATCTGTACCTCTACAGTGCTGGGGTTATTCTGCGTTGCCAAGGGAACTTGCTTATGAATTCAAAGTGATTTTGACTCAGAAATACCGACAGACTGTGCCCACAAAGCACTTCTATCACTGAATGCTCATCCTCTTATTGCAACACTTTCACTTGCAAATCAGACTGGGCAAGCATGGGTGCCGCAAAAGAACTGTCATAATTACAAAGGGATTCAATCACAAAAACATCAAAGCAGAAATACAAAACGACTTGTCATGTACTAAGCAAGCGTGACGCTAAAGCCAACCACAAAGACTGAGGTGGAAAAAGCAAGAATTCTGATAATATCAGAAGTTTCTCAGTGAAGAAAACATGATGCTTAGAAAAAAGTAATATAAGCCCGAAACGATGAAATTCTCTCCCAGTCCCTCTGTGACCTCTCTACCCTGTCCGAACTCGAAACCCAGCTGAAAACACATCTCTTTGTGTTCTAAATTCAGTGTATTTTTTTAATTCATAATTTGTGTCACTGTATGCCTTGCTTTATTTATGATTTGTGCTACTGTTAGTTATATTATTATCATTAATATCAAGCTATTTAATACCAATACATTTCATCTGAAGTCCACAATGAGGCTTGATGTTAATAGGTGGTGCACAACTGAAAGCAGAAACCGGATCATTACAAGATTATGGGATAATATATGGGGTAATAGAAACTCTTCACTGCAGAATAGCCTACTTCGGTGTTTCTCCACTTGTTATATTCCTGAATTAAGCTGAAATCTATCAAAGTAGTGACTGGTTTGTTATTGATGGATAAAGATGATGATTATCGCAGTTCATAGAAATGTTTGCACAGATTTCCAGCAATTATTCCCCAGTCTCGTTCAGTCAGTGATATGAAGCAGCATCCAGGTAAAAGCTCATAGTACTCACATGCATGAGTGACAGAGAAACTGTTGGAGGACTCCAGGTTATCTACGTTGTAATTGAGATGGAAGGGTTTCTCAGTCGTGTTCTGATTGGTGTTGTAGAGCTGCACAGCGAATCTGAAAGCGCTGTGTTCTTGCACGGTGGAACGCATGAAGAGCCCACCTTTATGAAGACCAAACAGCAATGAATCAGAGACGATGCACAGATTGCATGCTTATAAAGACTGCATGAATAGAAAACACCTGGCTTAAGCGTCAGATCCATTTAGACACATTTATGAATGTGTTCCATCCATAAATCAATTCGATTCGCCTCCATTCGTAGGAAGGAACTTTCTCTTAAGTTTATGAAAAGCGATTGATAAGCTGACATGCATGCAGAGCGGAAAACCTAGACATTTTTTGCAGAGATATAATCATAACCGTTTTATTATTTATGACAATTCTGTTTGGTATCATTGGCGATGATTCCTTAGATTGCATTGGTGCACTTAATACCGCGCGCAATAATACCGTCTTCATATATCACCTAAACATGCATATGCATCGAAACCAGACATCGACAGAAGTCAGGCATATCCGGACGGACTCACCGATATTGATTTGATTGGGGAAGGCAGCGATGGATGTGCCGAATAGCCATAATAAAAAAAGCAGCGCGCTTTGAGCCATTTTCGCCCCTGCCTCAAAAATCAAGCCTTAGAAAACGAACTGTTTGAGGAGAATCATAAACGCAGAAATCCAGCCGTGAGTGAAGCGGAGCGACTCA
This sequence comes from Sinocyclocheilus grahami, assembly GCF_001515645.1. NCBI lineage: Eukaryota > Metazoa > Chordata > Actinopteri > Cypriniformes > Cyprinidae > Sinocyclocheilus > Sinocyclocheilus grahami. The sequence goes on along the minus strand of NW_015506219.1, from coordinate 47,450 downwards.
TGGAGAACAATTCTTCTGCATGTGAGGAGAGAGACAGACTGAGAGAGAGAGAGAGAGAGAGAGAGAGAGAGAGAGGGACTGGTGCTGAAGATGGTCGAGGCGACTGAGAGCATCACATCCAGAGTGAGTGCGAGCGGCTCCTCCAATTGGACCAGCAGGGCGATATTGATCAAACTTGAACTGACGTTGAAGAAGAAGATTTGGTAACACTTTCTATGAGGCCTGTAGATTTAATGCATGCGTTATAGAGGTTTTTCATAATGCATTATAGTAGCTTTCAGATTTGTTCACGAATTAACGGAGTCACATTTATAATGCATTATAACACGTAAATATTTATTTAATGAAGGTAATGCGTTTTAATGCACGCTATAAACAGTTAAATCTGCCCATAAAACGTTACAGTGCATTATAATATGTTTTATGTTATAAATAAATATACTGTATATTGCAAGCAAATACAATTTCTCTGTTGCATTATAGGCCTATTATATTCATATAATTAACGTCATTCATTCAAGTGTTGTTAAGTACAGTTAATATAGCTATAGCTGATGTAACGCATGCCTGCATGGTCTTGTGTTGTAATGCCAATCTAGAAATGACTAGCCCAATGTAATAGCCTACATTCTATCTGAGCTGAGGTTATTCTCACTATTCACGAGAACATGCATCTGGTTGAGACGTCATGAAAGAATCAAAATGCATTGAGAAGGAAAGTGGAAACCCACCGGCTAATATCACATTCAATGACCTCCTCAGCAGCAGCACCATGTCAAGGGTTCGTGAAGTTTACTCAAAGCATGTAATTATCTTAATTAAAACGCAACATTTGATATGATCAGGCATGCAGCCTTTTGATGTGTTTAGGTGAGTGCAGTGCATTTATTTATTATCACGCAATCTACTGATCTATGTCGCCATGCAGTGACGCGACGCGACAAACCAAACGCTGTCTTAATGATAGGCTACTGGATCTGCTGGCATTACATGCAGCGTTCGGTGCAGATGGGGTCACGTGGAAGGAAGACCGTATGGTATTGTTAAGGAAGGCGCTGACGCGTAACCTGAAGCGCTTTAAATTGAGCACCATCGATCGCTTTGTTAGGAATCGTTCACCGTAGCGTCAAGGGCTTAGGTTTCAGCATTGGGGGGGTTAAAGTGTGAACTGTTTTAGTAGAGTCCGGGGTCATGCTCACTCATAAGATTTATTTATTTGTTTGTTTGCATATATATTTATTTTTGTGAAATGGTCTTTTGTGCTACACTCTAAAAAAAAAGGTGCTTCAGCGGTTCTTTGGAGTGGTTAAGGTGCTATATAGCACCACTACCGTATAAAGAACATGTTAAGCCCCTGTACGGTGCTTCAGCGGTTCTTTGGAGTGGTTAAGGTTGCTATATAGCACGGCCCCCATAAGGAAATATTCCAGGGCCCCCACGAGACCTTTGACCTCAGAAAAAAAGGACCTCTCCACAAACCGCAACAGCAACTTCACACATTACTGACCAGTTAGACTTTATTTCTGGAGTTCTACTTTAAAACAGAAGTTCTTTATTGAGAATTAAGGTTTAGATGTTTTTTATTTTTTTTCAACTCACCGTTTTGGTGAATAGTGTTCGCTTTAGTTGCCTCTTGATCCTTGACTTTAATTTTAAGTTTAAAAAATACGTTTCTCTTTGGCTGTTACAATAGAGTTTATAAAGCGCATATGTGATGGCAAGGAACTTATGGTAAAATCATTTCATGCGTATGAGTCGCTGGATTGCATTTTATCAAAATTTGTAGTTCTTTTATGAGTTTTATGTTATTGCAGTTCTACAATACTACGTGACAATGTGAGAAAATTGTATAAACCACTTTTAGAATTATGGGTTATAAAGAGATTTCAATTCTGTCATGCATAGAACCTCAGCAATGGTGACAAAATATTCTGATAATTCTGATATGATTTTTGAACATCACAAAACAAGGCAGTAAAAAGTCACAACAAAAATAACAGCAAATAGTAAGAATAAAAGAAAATAATAAGACAATGCAGCTGCATAATATATTCATGTCGCAATGCATGCTGGGAGCCATGGATGAGTTATGATTGGTGCACCATTGTTGAGTGCTATATGTGCTATAAGTGCTATATGGCACCTCCATTTGACAAAGGTTATATAGCACCTGTAAAAAATAGGTGCTAAACAGCACTAAAAGTGGTTCCCCTATGATTACAAGCCAAAGAACTGCTTTTAGTGCTATATAGCACCATTTTTTAGAGTGTATACCATCTATGCAAAGTTGGTGCAATAAAGTAACATCATAGTTAACAATTACTTGTTTACATAGGATATATATGTATGTATATTATTTAGTCACTTATAGGCTATATTTTGACATAATTGTTCTAATTCAACATGCCATGGGAAGTCAATCTAACTTAAAATGTTCTTATATTGATATTATTTCTTACTCCTTAACAGTTCATCAGGCTCTTAATGATTTAATCTATGCCATCTTTTGGAATATCTGAAGGCCATGTACCATAGTTCTTAACTTTAGCATTTGTTATAATAAGACTAGCCTATTAATCATTACCAGGCCAATAATGCCTTTTTTAAAATTAATCAATATAGCATTTGTTATGAAGAAACAACCGCCTGCACATTTAGAACCAAGTTAGACTAAATTGTACACAATAAATAAGCGTACAATAAAACTTGATACATTCTTGTAAAGGTGGTCAAGAGTAGTTTAAAAAATATTTTAATATATATGCTGGTTCAAGACCGTTTTCTCCTCTTTTCATCAGTCTTTTTAGTTTATTTGCCTTTTTTTAGATACTGTTCGACTTTCTCCATAGCATTTTAAAGTGGCTGTTTCTCTCAATAATACAAGTAGATCCCATGTTTAAAGCGACTGGATTAACAACGACGTGATGTAAAGCAGTCACGTTACAATTTGGGTTTAAAGAGAGAAAACGGCTTCAAAAAAAGTGTTTTTAAAAGGGTTTTAAAAAAGTGTTTTTAAGAGTTGAGCCTTGGGTGTTCAAACGCGACACAAATGCCCAAACAACATAGAGACCAACACCATATGGTCGTTTGACGTGTGTGCACGGATCGCCAGCTATCACAAATCAGTTTTTGATGCAACACAATGGAACATTGTCGATGTGTCTTTCCAAAAAGTTCGCAATTTGACACGTCACATTAAAACGCAACGCGTCACAGAAAAACATCGAGAAGCGACGCGATGACCAAAGACGTCCATCTGACGCATGTGTACATAGACTAACAATTAATAACATGGCAGACGGAATACAGGAATGCGCACTGTGTCAATGCCACAAAACACAATACAGTCTCTCACACAGACTGCTGAATAGTGTTAATGAATTAGGAGAATAATGATTGTGGACTCAGCAAAGAGACCTTGTGTTTTGTTACGATGAGCCTTTTATATTGCAGCTATTATTGAGTTGGGCTGCTGTCCATGGTGCTGAACACATTCGACTCCAGATATGTAATTTCGTTTATTGTAGATTGATGATGTGGAAAGATTGCCCTGGAGTATACTTTATATTGCAGTGTTCAATACTGTGTATTTACACAAGTGAGTACTGTGCAAGTCTGTGTACTGTGTAACTGCATGTAACTTTGCCCTGTCCCAACCCAATCACTGCACAATATCAAGTTATAATTATACATTAATCTATAGCACATCATTTCAATGCAGTTCAACATCTGTTATAACATTATTTGAGATTTTTGAGTCTTTTTTGAGATTTTTAACTAAGGCACTCATAGCCTATCCTCTGTGTGTTTTTACCAATCGGAAGAACAATTCAAGGATGACAGTTCCATTTATCGTGGGCTGCAAAGCTCTACCAAAATTGAGTTTTTAATTGCATTGCAGACAGACAAGGCTTTAGATATTGATACTAAAATTGGCTTGTGCCCCCAGTGCAGCATTGCAAAGGGAAACGTCATTGCAAGTTCCCTTCAACAGCAATCTTGCAATCACTAGCAAATGTGCTCACCAAAATGAGTAATAAAGAAGATGTAGTAGTTCATTTCAAAGCATTCTGTTTTTGGTCTTGGGGGATTTTAATTCCCCACCATCTCCTAAAACCAAGTACAGTGTTTCAAACTGGTTAATGAAAACTGATAATAAACAACATTACAAATAAGACATGCAGTATGCAGAGATTCTTCTGTATTAAAAACGATTTGTAAAATCTCTGAAACGTCTTAAGTTCAGTTCAGTTTTTCAGATTCTGTTGGTTATTTATTCAATGCCATTCATATGACAGGTAAGATCAAATGCATCTCTGTAGTCTTCTGTGGTTAGGCGACATGAAGTGTGTTTCGTGAAGGTTAGTGTCCACACAGCAATATACAGTGCAATACTCTTCCCTACATTAATGTGTCAGAGTGGAGGAGCAAATCAGACCCCAGCATTGATTTTTCTGAGACTGTCATCATTGTCATTATGAGCACTTAGGTCATTCACCTTACCATCATCAACATATAAAATCTGATCCCATAATCATTAAAGGTTACAGTTTCATTGCTGCACCAAGGCAATAAAGGCAATTGATTAGATTTGAAGATATAAATAAGCATGTTTTCTAAATGATTAACAGAAATACGGAAATGAAAGTACTGAAAATCATAAAAACAAGCAAACAAAACATTGTTCTGTCAATCAATGACAACCAGTCTTACAAGTGGGAAGTAAACATTAAGAATGTGACTAAACATTCAAACACCTAACGATAAACACAGCTGGAAGGTAGTCAAGTTCATTTTATGTGCATAGCGCTTTTCACAATTCAGATTATTTCAAAGCAGCTTCACAGAAATAGTGATGCAGTGAATAATGGATGGTTTCCAACCAGTTGAGATTTCCTAAAAGTCTTTTTCACATTATGTTAGTGTACGCTGGTAAAGTTGTATGATATATGAGTGTAATATTGTCAATTGAAGTATTATGCCATTGCCATTGCGGCTACTATTAGATGGATAGCCTAATTGTCCTAATTCAGATGGGCTACCTGTTTTTCTTTTTTTTATGGTATATCAAAAAGTGTATATTTTTTAAATGTGATTGTTGGTAAATTTGACCAGTTTTTACCATACTTTCAGAACAAAAATTAAAATAGGAAAAATATGCAATATGAAAATAATTGAAGACAAAATGTGTTTTACTGAGAAAAAAAACAAGATTTGGTTTTTAAAAAGCCTTTTTCCAAAAGGTACATCTGGAAAAAGTGGGGTCATCTTATAATCAGGGTCGTCTTATATTCGGGCCAATACGGTACATTAAAGTTTTTAAATATACTTTTATATTGCAATAATTTCACAGTCAATCTTCAAATTAATGTAGAAGCAACATAAAGACAATACATTTTTAATGCTTGTTTAATGACATCTTTTTTTATGACTGAAGGCGAATATCAGTGATACCACTACTACTGATGTCTCTAGGAAATTGTTATTTTTTAATATTTAACCATTGACTATAGCCATTCAACATTACAGTATAATTGAGAGCTGTCAATCTTAACATTCATTAGACTTAAAATGACTTAAAGGTGGGGTAAGTGATTTCTGTTAGCCAATGTTAACATTTGAAATCACCAAAACAAACACGCCCCTAACCCAAAAGTGTCTCGCCCCTATTTTGATAGCTCCGCCCCACACATACGTATGCAACCCAGGCAACGATTAGTTCTGTGAAACAGCAAAACCAATGTTACACCGTGTCTACACCGGACGCGAGTGGCGCGGCGCCACAAAATACTATAGAACTCATTATAATCAGTGATGCTGTCTACACCATAGATATATATACATATATACATATATATACATATCTATGGTCTACACTGGATGCGGAGCGGCATGACACGACAAATCCCCGACAGAAAACTGCTGCTGCGTTCTATTCATGACGTATTGACATAAATTTCTAATGATTTTCAACGGTTGCTTTGACGCGTCCAGTGTACTAGACAGACTTTAGCTGTTGCGGCGCAGACTCTGTGTTACTCACCTATCGAGAAGAAACAAAGCAACCTCGGCGTCCAATCGCAGGCCTTCCACTCCTTAAGTTCTCTCCAGCGCTGGAAAGCTGATCCGATATTTACACGGGTCCTACTTCTTGCCTCATTGCCTTAAACCTTCTTTTGTTTTTTATCCGCCATCTCTATCTTTCTGTCGCTCGGCTCGCTAATGTCTGTCCTGTGCACTGAAAGCTCTCTCCTCCACATCATGAGTAGACACGCCCCTTACTGCTGATTGGATACAAGTTTGTTTTGCTTGTCGGCCCAAATCAGTTTTCTACAGCGTTTTTAAAAAATTGCTTACCCCACCTTTAAAATAACTTCTAATTTAAGTGAACTTAAAACAATCTTCACATAAATCCATTATAATAAATGTCATATTTAAAGTACCTGTTCCCTTCAGCAAGTAGACAATATACAGAAATTGAATAAAGTTATCAAACACTAAATTCAATATAGGATGCATCCTTAAAGCTATGCAAAAGTTATTGATTTCCTCTTTTTCCTCTTGTTCTTTGATTAACAGGCATCACAGCAGCTGGGTTATTAGGTTATTTGGCTGCTAATACTTTAAGAGCTGCCGCTGCTGAACGTGACACGGATCTGACACGCATGCTCGCAGTTTCATTCATGCTTTAATATGAAATGATACAGGCTACAGCGCGCACTGCCGTATTTGTGCGTGCAAGTGAAGAGCAGGCGCTACGAGCACAGTATAATGGCTGACAGAACAGGAGAATTAATTTTTACTGACATATGGCCTGACAACATCTCATCTGACCGCAGTTGAATGATGTTCTACTGAAGCTCCTCATCTCCTGTACCGTTTCCGCACTCGGTTGGCAATTGCCTTTCGCTGAGGTGAAGTGGAGTGCGCATCTGAAAAGTCTCCCATTTGATGTGGCCGTAAAGATGTTCCGTGTCTAAATAAATGCAATTCTTGTCAAGAAAAAAGAGACAGAAGCAGCGGCTGTGAGTGGGGTGGCCAAAACTAGCTCCGCCCCTGCGTTAACTGTGTTAAATATTTTTAACGCCGTTAAACTGGAAAAATGTTGTGCAGATACAAAGAGAATACAATATTCACTATATTTTTAATCTTACCGGCTTTACTTTTCAGCAAACATTTTCATAATTAGAAATTACAATGTAAAATTGTGGGCAACCCTTTTTAAAGTAATAATCTAATAAAAGTGCGTATTGAAATTCTGCTGCTGTTGGGGGATTGAAAAAAAAAGAAAAGCTGGGCTTGTGGCTGTCTATAAAAGTGTTATTCTTACCCTTCTCCATAAATAAATTGTATATTATGTTAAAATGTACTGGTTATGGCTGGTTACAAGCATAATTGCTGACATTACAAACAAACAAACAAACAATAAATAAATAAATGCAAGTGTATTTTGCATTATGCACTAATCGATCTAATACTAATAAAAAAAGTTTATAAAAAATATAATAAACATTACATCACTAGTAAGTTGTGCAGATACAAAGAGAATACAATATTCACTATATTTTTAATCTTACCGGCTTTACTTTTCAGCAAACATTTTCATAATTAGAACAATGTAAAATTGTGGGCAACCCTTTTTAAAGTAATAATCTAATAAAAGTGCATATTGAAATTCTGCTGCTGTTGGGGGATTGAAAAAAAAAGAAAAGCTGGGCTTGTATTTAGCATGTGCATCTATCATCCAGTCACCTCTGTGCTAGAGTTTGTGACTAATAAAATCACAAACAAGCCTTTGGCCAAATGACAAGGTTCATTTTTCAGCTTGTGTGCTGAGTTAAGTAGCCTCTAATATGTGAGTGTATACAGAGAGGGGAAGGGACCACTGACAAATGTCTAGCCATAACAGTCGGGAGAAGGAAAAGCAGACGGCACAGTGTCATTTTGAGAGGTGATATCTCACTGCCGATGCTGGATGAAGGGTCTTATTGACACTTGAGCAGGTGGCCTGACCCCAGTAACATTTGTAACAGAGTTGCAATATATCTCTCGGAAAATAACGTCGATACGTGTGCCAAGCCTGTTCGGTCATCATCAGCTCGGCCAATTATGTTGTGAGTGTGGTCCTGCACCTTTCATATCCCTGAGCGGTCACATATGAACAAAGGTTCAATTGTCGGGCGATTACGTACCTCGCATTCCTGTGTGGTGAAGGTGCCGTGGATGAAAATGGCTGCAAGTGATGAAATGCCAGAAATTCACCACGAAAAGAAAGAAAAAAATGCATTCTGCAATAAAACAATGTGAACCTTGTTTTGCATACAATTAAGACAGAACAATTAATTATTTTTTATCTTTTTGAATGTCATTATGGAGTCTTCAATAACAGTGACAATTTAAAAAATAATAATAATAATAATAATTAGTTGTCACTGCTTTTCTACAAGAAAGACATATCTTATCTTTGTATTTAAAATAATATTTATTTACCAAGAAGGTCAAAATATCTGGAAAGATATATTAATTTGCATTCCCATTCATCTCAATGACAGCTGCTTGGCTGGCGCAGGACCCCTAGAAGGGATACAGTCTGCTTGCTGCCATCTTTGCTTAGTTTCATGTACTTTTGCTTTTCAGCAATCACCTGCCACACAAATGCCATGTGACTACTCACTTTGGAGCACCAGAAAAAATTATGTCATGATGATGTTGATAGGATGGTGATACCACAAGAACACGCACGGTCATGAAAGGACCGTACATTTAACTTGGACTTGGTGTTTCAGGGACAACGCAGCGAGTTGCTCCTGTTATATTTTCCTGTTCAATGTACTGTAAATTATTTATTTTATTGCATACGAGAGTAGATTGTTTATTTTGAATGCTAGGATACAATCTTTCTTCTAGACTTTATGTTTGTGGGAAAATGTTAAATGTTGTATTTGAATTTGTCCCTGCCTGTGGGATAATGGTTCTGGCTGCCAGTATACATGTACTTTGTTTAATGGAGTCAGTCTGTGTTTAGTTACTGAGGGCTACAGGTATTTTGTTGATTATTCTTTTTGAGTGATAATTTTGTTTTAAGTTTGTATTCTCCATTTTTGCAAATTTTGGATGTTTTCGGCTGAGAATGTTTTTCCTTTTTTTTTTTTTTTTTTTTTCATTAATGTTACATTTTCGAGTCATCAATTATTAATGTTTTTCAAGTTTTTAATAAATATTCATTTATATAAAACTATGTATTGCATTCACACACTACCTAATTTGGTCATACATTCCCAATTACAAATGATTGTTAAAACATGATTGAAACTTTTAATGTGACATTATTACACACATACTACTTACACTACTACAAAATGGCATAGACTAGTGCACAAGTATGCAAATTTAAACAGATATGTACAGACTAACCACTGAATCAGGGTCATTAGAGTTGAAATGTGTAATTTCTGCAGTACTAGTGGAACCAAACCGCATTACAAAAATAACACTGAAGAAAATGTGAGCGGTGCTTGCCAAACTCACCGCCACGATGCTAGGGTGTTGTGGGTGGTTGGCAAGACATTGCTTTGCAGCTGCTAAGGTGTTCTGAGTGTTTTTTTGAGAATTGCTATGTGTTTTATACTTAGCACTATGCAATAGTCAAAATTTCTAATCCTAAACTGTCAGCATCCTACCTCCTGTAGCTTGTCTCCATGCCTCTAGAGGTCCCCTGGTTTCTCCTCTGCCTTAGTTCTTCCTCGTGTGGATTACATTTTTCAGATATTTTTCAAACTATCTGCTTTTGGTGTTTTGTGGTGTTGACTCCCCTGCGAGTGCTGGGAACAATTATACAGTTCAAGCAGACAAGTTAAAAGCGCTATATAAATAAAGGTGACTTGACTTGACTATTTTCACAGAATATCGATTATCAAAATGTTATCTAGTTATCATTCTTAGTGCAAGGACTTTACTGAGAACAATTCCAACAAAATTTAACCATATGCAATGTGATTAAACAGCCCAGTTTTTGTGTTAACCGGACAGAACTGTGACAAGCGACAAGCAACAGGATATTGTTTTGGTTGCTTCATTTCCAAATTCTGCAGAATTTCACTGGCTATGTTGTGAGTGTGTACTATATTGGAAACACTCTGACTGCTGCACTTTCAGTAGTAATACTATGAGTTCCTTTAGCCGACTGTCACCTCAAATATGAACTGAGCAGTGCCTGTTTTTCATTTTCTCCCTGTCTTTTTTACCTTCAGACAACGCTCACCCAAAGCACAGAGCACCTATTGTTTTGTGTGCTGTAATGAGCTCTTTTTACTCAGTGGACTATGTGAATATGCAGTTTTATATTTAGAAGCACACCCCCACCACATCACTTTTCAAAGATGCTTGTGGCTAACCCTGAATCCCCTATTGAGCCTTAAAGAAACATAAAGAGGTGAGATGCAGAGGCCTCAGCGCTGGAGAATGAAATTTCACGCATGCAGCGGGAGATAGTCACAAAATGTTGACTGGCCTTACAAAAACAGGAGGAATCATCTCAAAATCACAACAGAGAGTAGGATATGCTCTATTATCCAGCTGAGTACAGAAAAACAGAGAGATGTTTGGTTGGTTTTGACCAATATATTCTGGAAAGTGAATGTGGGAGTCAATTTTCATGATGCACACTACATTTTAGACTAAAAGTTTTTTTTTTCCTCTGCTGTTTTAATGTTAGCCCGCAGCATACATTTAATTCTGTTTTGTAGTGTATTAAGGATCATAATCAGTCTAAAGCTCATTCAAACAACAAATTATATAACAAACCAAATTTTTTGGGGAAAAAAATAATGATGCTAAATAGTACATTAAATTTAGCATTCCCCCCCCCCCCCCTTGAGCTTAAACAAAAAAGCATGGTGCAAATAAGTTAATATCATGTGCTTTATTTGCAGGGAGTGCATGAAATGGCAAAATTTATACACTAAATGCAATGTAACGATTAATATTCATTTTGGATTCATATTTATTATAATTATGGAGTTTAATCGGTAATCTTTAATTTTCAGACCTTTGATAAATGGCTCCAAATTGCATAGATGCATAGAAATATGAATGCTAAAATGTAATTTGCATACACAAATGATTTAGAGTAAAGCTGCACAGTTTTTAAGCTTTTTAGAGCTTTTATCCATTTAATCCATGCAATTATAAACGCAAAAAATTGTACTAACGTCATTCATTCATTCAGGTTTATTCTTCACCAATATAAATAATTACATATGAAATTATGTAAATTCATGTGTCAGGGTTAGATATATTAGGTTGCTTCATGAGGGCCACCATGCTAGGGGTCATATGACGTTGCTAAAAAAGAACATTATTTTGTGTATTTGGTGTAATGAAATGTGTTTAAGGTTCAAAAAACACATTATTTTCAACATACTGTACATTATTGTTTCTCCTCGATGCCCCGCCTTTCTGAAAAGCGAGGTGTGCTCTGATTGGTCAGCTATCCAGTGCGTTGTGATTGGCCGAATAACTCAAGCGTGTGACGGAAATGTTACGTCCCTTACCATACTGTGATGCCGTGTCCCGGCGCGACGAGACAAAAACCAATAAGACCCATTATAAACTAGGCATTTGTAGCATCCAGTGGGGACATAGTTATTGATTATAATGACTTATACTTTCTTTTTTACGTGTTGCGTTGCATCGTGCCGCGTAAACATATAACCATGTCTGCATTTGTGATCGGAGAAACAACAAACAACAAGGGCTAATCTACACTGCTCAAAACTCGCTTTGAATCATCAGTGGCAAATCCTTTAAATATGAAAATGTACACACTGGCTGTGAGTCAGCATTATTTATCAGAACACCGGCATTGTAGTCTACTCTCCCAGGATCAGGAAACAGTCCTCCGTAAAATGTGTTGCTCACATCTGAATATTTGGGTTGAACTGTTCCGGAACAGTGCTGTAAATACAACTTAACCACTGATTTCTAGTTGTGTCCTCTTTTGGAAGGCCAAACAAAGTAGTTTCGTTTTCACAATGAAACACAGCACCTTCACGACATGGCAACGGCAACAATACTACAGCAAGAATCAAAGTTACGCCTTCTTTCTTTGTGTGAACATTTGGGCAGTGTTATGCAAATCTTCCCACACAGTGACATAGACATGTGGGGGCGTGTTTAAACAAGGTGTTTTAGGAGCAGTCTTAACTTTTATAAAGAATATCTCTTTGGGTTTGAGACTTTAGTCTTTGCAACTTTAGGGCTCTTATCTATTCATGAACAGCTTGTAACACTCCAAAGAGAAAGGAAAACTTGAAATCGCATCATATGACCCCTTTAATAGCATTTGCTTGATTTCAGTAACCCAGTGGTGGATCCTGGAATGAGCGACACAGTCAGTTGCTCTGAGGCGGCACAGATCCCCCACCCCAGCATACAAGTGAATACTCACTTTTCATACACAGCTGTGGTAGTTTCACAACATTACACTGTGCATCATTCCATCCATCCTGCCCTCTTCAGCTGTTATCTGTCTGACCACAAAAACAAGATAAGCGTGAAGATAAACAAGTTAAGCTGCTAATGAAATCTTCTAGAAGCTAGGACAGGTGAAATTAGTCAAATCACAAAATAAAATGAGTTCCATCTACTAAATGTAGACATATCCACTGATAATAAAGTAGCAATTTTACTTGTATTGTCCAATACTCCAAGATAAGATCCAAGATAAGAGACATTTTCACTGCTGTAACAACGAGCAGTGTGATTTTTTTTAGCTTCATTTATTTGTATTATTTTATTGTGCAGTTGTAGTCTACATCTTATTTGAAATTAATAATTACCGTATGCTGTTTTGTGCATGTTTGTTTTGTGGTAGGGTGCAAAATAACTCTTTTAGTGGATTTCTGGCAGTAAAAAAAAAGTTTCCTCCAATTATAAGAGAGTAAAGAAATTCAATACACTTGAAAGAAGAAAAAAATATAAATTAAAATCTGAGTGGATTAAATTAACTTTAGACTGAATGCTAATGCAGGCATAATTGATCTGCCAGTATTATTTTAGACTTTCTTCCATTAAAAAACGACTTCTAAGGTTTACTGGTGGTCTGATGTGGAACAAAGCCACACTTTGTTTCCACATCAATGAGAAATATTGTTTCGTCAGTAAAGGTAATTCGCTGCACACCTCGATAAGTATGTGCTAAAGAAAAGATTACAAAAACATTATAGTTTTATTGACATGCACAACGTGTATCTCAATCTCACTTTCAAAACAAGAGCAAATGTTTCTTACTTCAATCCTAATGTATTTAGTGTAGTTAATATCTGTCCCTCTCTGAAGTCCATTGAGAGTAAACACTATATTTCCCATGAGTGCTTGAACTGAAGATCAGCGCTCTGCTAGTGTGGCTCAACCTGTGCTGTGTCCTCTGGAGGAATGTGTCCGTTAATGATACATCCTTAGCTTTAATCAACACAGCACCAGCACTGAACAACAACACCAGCAGAGAAACATTAAATGTTACATAATACATTAAAGTTGTATTAAACCTTTATTGAGAGTTCACCCAAAAAATGAAAGCCATTTACTCAACCTCATGTTGCACCAAACCGCATTACTACTTATTTCAAATCTTTAGAAGCCATATGGTAAGTCATTATTCATCCACAACAGCTCTCAAATATCATAACTTGTTCGCATTCAGACGTGGTGCCTCAAAGCGCTATATTCACGTTAGTATGGATGGTAGCAGTATTGTGTCTTTTCACAGAAATAATAATAGGTTTGCTAGATGGTGTGCCTGATTCGTGACCCTTTTAAGATCATTGAGTTATGTACTGCCGTAACAACCATCCCACTATTGTTTAATTTAATGATTGTACAGCTCTATTCAAACCGTAATCCCAGAGTGTGCATAGAAAGCAGCGCGGCACATGATGAATTTGAGCGTTATGTATCACTAGAGCCCATTTAGGCCTACACATTACCGGAAAAGACAAGAATTAAAGGATTGCTGTTCTCAGTACAAGCTAATGACTGGATTGGACAGCTATAAATATTATATGAGTGATTATTTGGGAAGAAGAGCGCTGACAGTTATTGTGACAAAGCTTTACTGTAAATTCATATTTACATGACAAGCAGTGCAGGATTTGAATATTTAGGCTTGAAATCCCTCAATTTGCAGCCAGTCATTTTGTTATCCTGTCCCACAGCTTTCAAATAATTTAGAGGACTTTGAGTGGCTACACAAAGACAGCTTCCTGCTTTAAACCTTTAACACGCCATTTGAAATTCAAAAGAGAAGGAATGAATTAGGCCTTTCCTCCCATCTCTGGGCAGGACAACAGCTGGTGTAGTCACAGAGCTGATCGCAAAGTGTCTGTCTCGCAGAAGAGGATGCAGGATCTAACATCTTCCAGGACACGGGACATCCGTGTCTCAAGTACGTTGAGGATGTAGATGGTGGTTTATGATATATCTCTCATCTGACTGTCTGATAGCGCCACTAAACTTCCTGTCTTTGCAAATGAGATTTTAATCTGTGGTTCCCCAGGGATGTGCTGAAGTACTTCCGCTCATGCTGTGGCTCCCAGCAGCACTCTTGTCTGTCACAGACAGATTGCACCGCTTGAAACAATTCTACACCTCAGAAACACAGGGGTTCTATGCCTGCTCTCCAGCAATATGGGCTTCTGCGCAAGAAGCAACCGACAGAATGTCTAATACACAAACACATGGAGGTACAAACAACATTCATTTTATGTTACTTACAGTGTCCTGGAATGCCTGTTTGGACAAAGTGACGCTCTCTGTGAACTTTTAGAAGGTCTAGATCAGGGCTATCCAGCCCTGCTCCTGGAGAGCTACCATCCTGCATAGTTCAACTCCAGCCCCAATCAAACACACCTGAACCAGCTAATCAAGGTGTTCAAGATTACTTGAAAATTACAGACAGGTATGTTGGAGCAGGACTGCCACTGAAGTCTGCAGGACGGAAGCTCTCCAGGAGCAGAACTGGAGACCCCTGGTCTGGACATAATCTGCAGATTTTGGGCTCTAAAATGTCTGTGCCCATAAGCAAGCAGATCACATTCAATCAGAGGTCCTGTGCAATAAACGTAGCCTTAGACATCTCCTTGACTTCTATCTTGGAGTCACTGTAGGACCTGCAGACTTGTAAACACAACTCCCACAGCTTTTGAGAAAACTCTATAGCTATATTTGTCTGAAATATCCATTGAATGGGCATAAACAATCTGTCATTGTAGGCTGAGACGAATGCCCCATCCCAGAACTGATGCTGGGTACTTCTTCTTGGGCATCTAACCAGAAGGTTAAACCTGTACAACAGCCAGTCTTCACAGCACCATCTGGCCTCCTGCTGTCAGAGGACAAAGTGTGAGAAGTTGCACTGTGGCATAAGCAACATAATCAGCGTGAGACCTTTTCCTTGACATAAACTGATTACCAGTTCCCCATTCCAATAGCCACAGGACAATCAAACATCTCTTTCAACTTATCATCAAATGACTTGTAAGCATATGTTCCTTTGGACCGCAAGAGGGTCTGCTCTGGAAAGGTAAGTTTTCTGTGTTCAAGAGTATAGGACAAAATTATTCTTCGTGCAGAGGTCATACTCTCCCATTTGGAAAGAAAGTTAAACAGCACAAGCTGGGCTGCAGTACAACATAAATAGAATAGTGCATTAAAAATCCTTTATCTGGTTAAGGGAAACTTCATGCATCTCAGATAGAACAATTGGAGTATATCGCTTTATCAGCACAACCGAACTAACTGTTGATTTAAGGTAACTGGATGGACTTTAAAAGAAGAGCTTTGAACATAAACATCAAAATGTTAAGGGGGGGCATCTAGGTTCTTTCATAGATTAAGTACGAATGTATGAAAGAACCTAGAGTTATACATTAAGAGTTATATCATACTGCATCATCAACGTCAGACCGTGTAAAAAAAACAAAAACATAAAAGATACAGAGCTCCAAAATGAACAAGCAATAAGCAACCAATAAGCAAATCCTAGCTCCTGTACAAAACAGCTTGTTTCTTTGTTGACTGTTCAGAATCAGTATAAAATACAATATATCTATTCATAGTCTTTTATGAACCTCGGTTCTCAATATTTTGTGCTTCCTTTGGCTATCCTATCCTAATCCCACTATCTCCCAATGAGCTGGAGAATTAGTCCTGGGCTAAGCAGTGTTTTTTTTTTGCCCCCAATCTTGAATAATCCCTAACCGAGCTACTCAAATTGAAAATCCTTTTGATGTCTAGTCAAACAAATATTCCTACTGGGTATAGCGATCTATCTACAACATGCAATGAAGTTGATGCCCCCTGTGTGCCTCAACATAGACCCTGGGACTGTGTGATCGATTATCTCCATGGTGTGACTTCCCCAGAGAATGGATCTAGCCAGTGTCTATCCCTGAGTCACTAACTGTGGAGGATTACATTAAGAAGACATTAGAATAAGGCCTGCTCTTTATTGATCACCAAAGTTTTAACAAAGCAGCTGTAAAAACTGCTATCTTCCTCTATTACATCTTGTTGTCTTGGAGTAAATAAAAAGAGGGAAAATATTGACTGATATGGTTTTTTTTTTTAGTGCTTACAACCAGCGGCCATTATGAATACGCAGTGATGCTGTATGGACTGATGAATGTTCCCACTTCTGGATAATGATTCATGGTTGAGTCATTACCTTTGCAAAGCAATGCTTACTTTACTAAGAGATTAGATAATTTAATCATTTATCAAAACTAGGGATGCACCGATACCACTTTTTCCAGTACTCGCCCGATACCGATACTTTTATTTTTGGTACTTGCTGATACCGAGTACCGATACCAATATTTGTATTGCATTTGTACATTTTTTAAATATTGGGTACAAAAACCAAAAGAGTATGTATAATGTTAGTTGGTTAACTTAATTTATCAAATAGATACAGTCAAACCAAAATTTTTTCAGACACCTTCAACATTTCTCACATTATCACAGTTTATTCGCTATGGTTTAGAAAATGGTAATACAATATGACAAGAACTCAAAGTTAAACTTCAGCTTGATAATGTTAGATAACTTTGAGAGAAATGTATGTAATAGATTACAATCAACCAAAAATTAGACAGCTGCTAGTATGACAGTATTTACGTGCTGCGATTTATATTCCAAAGCCACTCATATAATGCAGAAACACTCAAGCAAGCAAAACACGCGCAATGCGTGCAGGTATTTGTACTGGTGCAGAATAGTACAGCCGAGCGCATTTCACACAGTCTGCTAGATTCACTTTCACCAGAAAGTCGTGTATGCCTAAGGTTGAAAATAAATGATATTTATAGTGAATGCCCCTATAAATGGTCTTATTTTTACGATTTAGTTTTAATCCAAATGATGCTTGTGCTAAGTGAGTGAACATCAAAGATCACACAACAGAAGTGCGTGCGCTCTCTCTCTCTCTCTCTCTCTCTCTACCGTTAAGTAACTTGTGCATTGTTTTACTTACTTGTTTTTGATGTATCCGACCGAACTACAAACTTTCAGTGATGTCTGTGAGAAAGATATATTCACTCGACAAGCTTGCGCGTCTGCGCCGCCGAACGCTCAATCCACTCAGCGTGCTTTGTTTATCAGCTTGCGCACATCAGCTATACAGGCGTTAACACTGAATGTTTAACATTATATTCATTACATACTGTACATATACTTCGTAGTAGACATCCTTAACTCCATTCTGCTGTCAGTTGTTCTGTTGTCGGTGTTTCTTTGTCTGAATATGGCGCTTATCACATGCTGTGTGGTATCGGCGTTTGGTATCGTGGCATTTTAATGAGTACAAGTATGAGTACAGGAGCTCAGTATCGGGCCCGATACCGATGTGCATCCCTAATTAAAACCATGACACATATTTTATAAATATATAGTGAAGTGAAGTGACATGTGGCCAAGTATGGTGATCCATACTCGGAATTAGTGCTCTGCATTTATCCCATCCTAAGTGCACACACACAGCAGTGAACACACACCCGGAGCAGTGGGCAGCCATTTATGCTGCGGCGCCCGGGGAGCAGTTGGGGGTTCGGTGCCTTGCTCAAGGGCACCTCAGTCGTGGTATTGAAGGTGGGAGAGAGCGCTGTACATTCACTCCCCCCACCCACAATCCCTCGAGTATGAGACTCGAACTCACAACCTTTGGGTTACGAGTCCGACTCTCTAACCTAATTAGGCCACGACTTCCCCCATATAATATCAGAATCAGAATCAGAATGAATCAGAATCAGAATGAGCTTTATTGCCAGGTATGTTTACACATACGAGGAATTTGTTTTGTGTATATTTGTGTATATTTTATGTAAATGTCTTTTACTAGAAAGGATGGTTAATTTGCAGTGTCTCACTGTGCTCAATATTTTCTCCCTCATCTATCTCTACTCAGAGATTTTTTCCCCTTCTCTCCAACTGTCACCTCTGGCTCGCTCACCAAGGGAACTTGTGGGTCACCATTTTCTTTAAAGCTGTTTTCAAACAATACGTATTGTGGTAAGCAGAGCCGATCCTCCCTATATGCAAAGTATGCAAGCTGCATAGGGCCCCCGAAACACCAGGGGGCCCCCTTGCTCTCAAAGATTATTAATTTTTATTTCGTTTTTGAATTTGGCCAGCGGTCATGAAAACCGCTTATGTCGCCCTTTCTACGTAAAAATCTGTCAAGACAAAAAAAAAAAGAGTTGAAAGCGTACCGAGCCGCGGAAGAGACACAGTTTCTGAAGCGGACAAAGGTGTTTCATTCATTCATAACTCATCATTCATAACCCCCCCCCCCTGCCCCCGGCCAACACAGTTTTGCATAGGGCCCCCAGAAGTCTAGAATCGGCTCTGGTGTTAAGTGCTATACAAATAAAACTGATTTGACTCGACTACATCTAAGTGACATTTGGGTATAATACGCCTTTCTGAAAAGGAAAATATTGTATATATTTAATATATCATTAAAATAATTCCCACCTACAGAAATTCGAATGGTTGAGGGGTGGGGAGGGGCGAGGTGGTGGTTAGAACGCTTGGTTGCAGTGCATCAGACAAGACAACGAAGAAGAAGTGCTGCTGTAGCCTCAAGTTTTCGCAAGTTATTACACATGCACCTGAATAATTATGTATGTAAATATGTATGTTACAATTATGAAAACGTTTTTATAATAAACTGCTGACAGTACAATACTGGACAATGATGTAATCAGCGGCTGTTGACGTCCTATCTAAAACGTGATTTAGCCCCCAAAAAAACAAAACAACAATAACGTTACCACTCTAATATGTCTTGCAATATCCGTGCGTGCAAAGGTTCTGCGCAATCCTCTTCTTCAATATTCTCTGGGTCTGAATTCGGCTCAAATTGATATGGCAATATTGACGCCATCCTTAACTAAACTTGCTGCTTTGGAAAGGGGTGGGGCAGTATTGAAACACCGTCTAAGCTGTTTGCCAATCACAACGCACTGGGATAGCTAACCAATCACATCACATTTCGTTTTTCGGAAGGCGGGCATTCATCAAACCCGTAACTAATCGAGCCGTTTGTGCCAGACTGGGGAGAAAGTTATTGTAATAATGTAAATTATCACCAAGCATGAGAGCATGTTCTAGTACACCCCCAAAACAAATTCAAGACATTGTAAAAGAGCATAATAGGACCCCTTTAATAATCAAACTAGCATTCAAAATGCATCAGACAGTCACTAAACAGTCTTCTAAAATGAGTGAAGGCAGGCTGATCGTGACTTGCATGAAGGTGGCCAAGTTAATCAAGATTACATTAAGAGGACATTAGAATAAGTCCTGCATTGCATTAGTCACTTTAAAATACAGTTAAATTCTTATTCATTATTCCTTTTTTTTTTATGTGTGAGACTGTGGTAATGTGATGTTCGACACCTGTGCAAACCAAATTTCCTAAGGGATGAAATAAACTGAACTGAACTGATTGGGTAAAATTTACACCAAACCTTTATAGTGCCTACACCCTGTTTCAGTTTCCGAACGATAGAGGTGAGGGAATCCATCAGCCGTGTCTTGTACAGATTGACACAGACACAAAATCCTAGAGTACATCCACTCACCCAGAGGCTGAACACATGGCAAGCCTATTGGATTTTTCTTCTCCATGTTTTGCTTCACTTTAAGATTCAGACCAGGTTTCAGAATAAGTTGACTGTTTGTTTTAAACAGGACAGTATAGATCATTTTTTAACAAACTACTGTGTCACACCTGGCTCGTTTGGAGCACTTGTTTCAGAACCTGGCACATTTCCTCTCTTATTTTGGTTGTTTAGGCATATATGAACATGAAAATTGATCTGCACCAAAATAATCAGTCATAGATCACCTGAATGAGGTTGTCTTGGCCCAACTAAAAAAAACTCTGGAGCCGTTTGGTTGTGGTGAGAAAGCAATCTGACCCAACGGATCAACTAACCAAGCTATATCATAACACATATAGTGGAACATTTGTTGTGTAAAAATCAGCAGTGTCTGATTCTGTGGGTGAGCAAATTGGTATCACAGTTGAAAACCAAAGAGCACCTCTTCATCTTAAAACATTCATTCATTCTAATTGCTCTTTCCCGAAACAGGTGCAATGCAAGAATGCTGTCTCAATGAAACCTTGATTCTCGCTCAGAGAGGGAATGACGGCTACGTTTGTTTGTGTGTGTGTGTGTGTGTGTCAACAGCTACAGATCAAGCCCACAGAGCTTACTTGTCAATCCATCATGATGGATGGTGTTATGAGTGCAATCCTAGAACATAAACAGTTGCTCTCTCCAATGAGAGGACAGCTTTACTCACATGTGACTTACATAAACATGGGAACACCCTGAAATGTTGCCTTGTGAAAGCGAACAAAACCTTAAAGAAAGTGCAACATTGTAACAATCTAATCCCAGTCTGAAAATACCCTTAGAGACTGTTTAGTGTTTTACATATTGTGTTCTGTGGTGTTACAGCACACATATGAGCTGTAATACTAGATTTGTGTTGATATCACTGATTCAGCTCAAACAGATCAATCTCCACCTATACAATTCAGCTGCATCAATTTAAATGCACTCCGATTTCAAGGTATCTGTACTGAAGATCCTGTTCAGTAGCAGTTCTTGCTGCCTTCTACACTGCGCTGACCTTCTCACATAGTCATCAATTTTTAACACACATGGATCAGTCACAAGAATATCATCATTCTGGCATTCATGGACAGAATTGACAAAATACATATGTTGCTGAGTCCTAGGAATCAGTTCATACCGTTGATGGAGTATCAGTAAAATCCGCTTCCTTATTAGCTTTTCCGTCATTCTTACAACCATCCTAGGCTATGAACACATGGTCAGAAGAATATCCTGATGTTCCAGCTGTTGATGATGTGTCACAGCAAAGCGGTCTGGCAGGACGCCCATATCAGACATGCCATCTGCCACCAAAGCCCAAGCAGACGTTCAATGTCATCCTGTGACCAAGACAGGAGATCGCAGACAGCTAGGCCTAGGCAGTGCATTCTGGCCAGTATACCCATAATGCTCTAACTCAAACGCAAATGATCCCAACCTATTGCGTTTGTTTATAAAGCTATTATTTGTAACTAACTTATATCTTCATAGTATGAACCATCTATCTATCTATCTATCTATCTATCTATCTATCTATCTATCTATCTATCATACATTCTATAGTTTTGGTCAGTCCTGTGTGTCCCTGAAGGCACAATCAGATTATACTAGAATGATACTCTTTACATTCTCAATGGAGAAACAGTGCTGTTAAGTCTACATATGATGAATGTTTAGTGCTCACGTCCACTATTCAGTAAGTTTCAGAAACATAAAGTATTATTGCTCCATCTTTTGCTCTCAAGCAGCTGAAAACATGTATGTTGAAAAAACAATGATATTGGAGTATCAGCAGGATAGGACATCATTCCAAGGTACAAGCCTGTCCAGTGTATCTGGTTCATATACCTTTGACAATCTTAAATATACTATTCTTGGGAGTGGCTTGTCAGAAAGATAAGATAGAAACGACAGAAAACTCAGAGTACATATCAACACATAAAACTGTGGCTAAGTGTGTACTACCTGGAAACTGACCATCTCTTTAACAGTAATGCTTCTTTGCTTTTTGTTTGTGACATAGAACATATTGCTGTCTGCAAGGAATTGATATTGGTGCTTGCACTCATTTAGCCAGATCCATTCAATAAATATTGCAAGATAATGATATTAAAAATAGTATCATGTTCAAAATGCATTGGTGAAAATTCCTTGAAAACATTATTGTATTACTGCAGTGTCATTTAATGCAAACATGAATCACTGCAAATCTATAATTGGCTTCCCATCAGTTTTACCAAAACATCTTTTTCCCCTAGAAACTTCAAAACAGGATTATTTTTGTGTTCTGTAATTTATACACGGCATTTGATTTGTATCACATATGGTAAATAGTCCACAGAAAACATCGCCACAAACCTAATCCTATGAAAATTTATTTCCACAGGGAGGAATGTATTTTGTGAAAGCCAGTGCCATTTGGACAGATGGGATTCATTTCACGGTTCACACTCTCAATGTGATTAAAAAGTTAAATGCTGTTGAGAATAGAGAAAAAGGCATCACGCACACATTCTGCCAACAAAGTATGTAAGGACATGGCAGCTCAGAGCATATGTGGCAGCTGCCAATCCAATTGACACGATGCTCTCTCTCTGGAGTGTTTACTGACAGCCCGACTAAATCTGGACTAAGTCACATTTTAAAATAAGAGCATAGTCAAAGTGGTTTATCAAAATTACTGGAAACGTTTTATTAATCCAGGGATATTCTTTTAACATTTTTGACATCCTTCATGGAATATTTTTAGATTTTAATAGATGTAACTTTGGGGGAAATTCCATTATATTACATATATTTTGAACGATGAATCAGGGATCTTTAGTAATACTCTTACTGTACATGATAAAAGTATATGACACCTACTCCTTTGACTTCAAAACATCTTTCAATTAAAGTTTCAAGGACAATCAGAATGCCTTATGGTTCATACATATATTTGTATGCAAACTATGTAGTAACGAGCAATAAAAACCTGGCCTGCTGTCCTTTGTCACCTCCTATTGCAAGGCATTTGTTGTCAGGCACTTGAGTGTACAACCCCATATTACCAATGGAAACTGGAAAAAAAAAACCTCTCTTTATTTCCCAGCCCTCATCGCTGCTTAATATGTCTGCTGATACCTGGAGGAGTCTGTGAAGCAGTACGCAGACCATTATTCACTCCTGTATGTAGCTCTGTGTTGATTCTGTGAATCGCACAATTTCCTCCAGGCAGCACACAATGTTTGTCAGTGAAAAATGAACTCAGTCCATTGAACAAGGCCGCTTTCACAGGGAACATAAATGCTCACCATACAGTATGTATCCATAGGGCCAATGGTGCTGATAAAATATAGCTGAGAGAATTATATCCGTCTTGTTTCACAAGGACTGTTCGTGGCCTCCACTACTCCATATTGTTATTCCTGGTTGAGGAGGATGTGCTGTCATTTTCCTGTCACCTTTAAAGTAGGGATTGAAGTGCTATAAGATTTATGAAATTAAATTCCCATTTTTACACTGGACATTCCATCAGGCTCAGTTGAAGGCTGGGCAAACAGGACCTCCCAAAGACCTTCACCCTGTCAATAACAAGTCCCATAATCACTTATCTTTGAGGAGCGCACATACATGATTCTAGGCTCCTTATTAAATGGTCAATAACAAAGACATATTAAATGATTCACAACATTTTAAACTAAGAACCTGAACATTTAATGGAAAATTGAAAATGTTATTGCATTTGTTTATACTGTGAAGCCTGTCTTTAAATCTTTGACTCATTCTTCATGGAATACATATAATACATAATGCAGTTTACGCATACACACTGTTCATTTTAAGAATAGGAGCAAATGTAATGTAAGGATTTTAATGGAATTAAATTGGGGTGGGGCAGTATATTATACTACACATATTATATTTTGAATGATGAATGTTTGGATAAAAACTTTATCAATTGATATAAATAATTATATAAGTTCTTTTTCACCTTGTTGAATCAATGCCACAAAGAATTAAACCGTTTTCTGAAGGCAAAAGAGGATCCAACCTGCTACTAGTAAGTTGTTTCTAATAAAGTGGCTGGTGAGTGTATACTTTTAAAGTGCTAATATGTACCTGTAATTTGCAAATAAGGTACAGATATACATTTTCCCCTTTATATTTCTCAGGGTACCTCCCCAATGACAGCGTTGTACCTTTTTTTTCTAAAGGAGAGTACATATATAGATCTCAAGTATTGCCACATGAATATCAATAACGTCAGACACGACTGCAATGGCAATCCAAATGTCAAGTGTAGCATTCGAAGGCCTCATCACGATGGGTCAGGATAAGTGCTTGCCAGTACCTCTCCATCTTTAAACGGATGTGACTGTGGCCAGTGTTCTACAATCCTGCTGCATCACAGGGAACAGTGAGTTCTGAATTTGGTTGCCATGGAAATGTTGTTGACTGTTATTCTTCCAGTTGGTACATCCAGAACCTCAAACAGTCTCTGTTTTCTTTTTCTTTTTTCGTTTCTCTGAGTGTTGGTATTTTCTCTTGCTCCAAAATTGCTCCATTAAGGATCCATCCTGCACATAACACGATAGCAGCCCATAATGCAGACAGACAAGTCATTAGACTGGACGACAAATTAAAAAAATCTGATTAAAATCAAATTACAAAAAGTAATTTTAATAAAGCTTGCTGTACTTTTTTTCTTTTAAATAAATAAACAGATGTCTTAGTTATGTCTGTAAGCTCAAAGCAGGGTTTCTCTCACTAGATTTCAGAATGTTTTGAGCAGGAATGGGAAATAATTTGTGAGCTGCAGTATGAAGACAACTGGATGGGTGAAAGAGAGGCTTCGCACTCATACTTGTTGACATCTCTACAGCCTCCATTGCTGTCTTCATCTGCCTCTACTGTGCTCATTGCCACAGGCTTCTGAAAAGGCTATATTTTCTTTGGAAGATGTAGAGAGGACAGATCCATCTTGGGCCACCATTAAATCTATAGGGTACAACGGGGCTGAAGGCACCCCGGGGTAAAAGGCGCATTTGATATTATTTTCATCTAAACCACTAGATGGCACAAAAACGTGGTGTAGCACTTTCCAAAACATTCGCTTTTCAAGATGCATGTGTATATTTGTCTGATCCTTGACGCGATCCTGTTGATTCTGTGCTTACTTGATCTAATATTTTATGGTTTTTTTTTTTTTTAAATGTTGTAGATTTAAGTAGCAAATGAGAATCGCTAAAATTAATGCAAAGGTCTTCTTTATGATTTTCAGTTTTGTTTAAGATAATTAAAGCAACAGTTTTTAAGTAACGAACGAATATGTAAAAGTATGGCATTTGGGGTAAAAAGCGCCCCTGCTGTTGGGGCTAAAGGCGCTTTTCCATTTCTTGACGTGACAAGGTTAGATTCAGATGGTAAATATCATATATTATGTTGGGTGTCCATATTAGAGATAATCACCATGTTTAGAATGAAACCATCATATTTAAAATCATTGTCACAATTCTCGGGAGGCAAGGAGCGAGGAACGAGGAAACACAGAGATAACTTCAATTCACAGTCTTTAATGATCACACGGGGAACGTAGGAGACACTGGGACACAAGGAATGACGTTTGAGGACCGACAAACACTAACTGAAAGGACTGGGGCTTTTAAACACTGGGTGATTGGGAAAACACAGGTGCAAGGAACAGTGTTGGGGGTAACTCATTACAAGTAATGCGAGTTACGTAATCAGATTACTTTTTTCAAGTAACTAGTAAAGTAACGCATATAATAAAGTAATTATAAAGTAATGCCAGTTACTTTGTTTTCCCATTTATTGACTCACAGCTCTCCTGTCCCCATATTGGGAGAAATCAGGAGTACAGAGGCGTTGTGTGCGCTGTGTGAACATGATGCTACTGTAGTTCTAGACTAAATGTAAATGTGCATTAATTCATCCCACTCACAAAAAACAGATTTAGTATTCATCAAAATGAATTAAAACAGTGAAATGCAAACTCAGAATATGACGCAAACCTGCAATAATTAAATATGTTAAATAACACAAATGTATCTAATCCCATTTTATTAACCAATATCTTTGCTGCTGACCTTTGGTGATCCAGTTCAACCATATTAATAAGCTAAAATGACTTTAGAGAAACTAACAATTGTGCTTTGATTTTTTTTATTGCTGAAGAGTGTTTCTTCTCCTGCGTTCTACTGTACAGACGTGAATTTACTTTTGCTTCAGCCTGAGGTTTATTCATTACACTTTTTGGTGTGAAAGGGCTTTTATATTTGCTATAAATAGAACTTCTTATATTAAAAACATTCAAGTCCTGCTTATATTTAAAAAGTAACGCGAAAGTAACGCAAAAGTAATATACCGCATTACTTTCCATAAAAAGTAACTAATAACGTAATTAGTTACTTTTTTTTAGGGAGTAATGCAATATTGTAATCCATTATTTTTAAAAGTAACTTTCCCTAATGACTAATTAAAGGGAACACGTCACACCTGGGGAGGGAAAACACAACACAAAGAGTCCAGGGGCGTGACAACCATGATATTAATCCTATCATATAATAAAATATCATTTGTTGTTACTACTGTACATTTATATTCAATTATTATTGTACCTCCTTCAATACTTTCCGAATCTTTACTTATTAAAACGATTTTGCTTCTGTATTTTAAAATATATTTTTTATATTAACATATTTTAATGACAGTATATTTAGTAAAAAAAAAAAACAATAAAACAATTATTTTATTGTTTCAAAATAAGCAGAAAATAGTACAAACTTTGCTAAAGTCTTGTAATCCATTATTTTTAAAAGTAACTTTCCCTAATGACTAATTAAAGGGAACACGTCACACCTGGGGAGGGAAAACACAACACAAAGAGTCCAGGGGCGTGACAACCATGATATTAATCCTATCATATAATAAAATATCATTTGTTGTTACTACTGTACATTTATATTCAATTATTATTGTACCTCCTTCAATACTTTCCGAATCTTTACTTATTAAAACGATTTTGCTTCTGTATTTTAAAATATATTTTTTATATTAACATATTTTAATGACAGTATATTTAGTAAAAAAAAAAACAATAAAACAATTATTTTATTGTTTCAAAATAAGCAGAAAATAGTACAAACTTTGCTAAAGTGATTATTTTGAACACGTATTAACTTAGACATTATTTAAAAAAAACAAAAACATTATTTTAGCTGAAGTATTTGTATCAATACTGTGTGCCTCTTACCCCATGCTGGTCTCGCCACCTCATACATTTATAAGAATTTCAAACAAAATAAAAAACTTGAATTATTTATTTTCACACAAAATCTGTTGCTCCATTAATGTTCAATACAACGTATATATTTTTTTCTGCAATTATACATTTAGGCACAGTGAATGGCACATTTTTTCTTAAGGTGGGCCTTTAGCCCCGTTGTACCCTACCACAAAACATGCCACAGTCTTTCAGTATAAAAAGGAGAAAGTAGAGCAAGGCATGTAACCTTAGGTTGCTCAAGGGATGATTGTCCCTGTAAATGTATTATCACTGTGGATAAAGCTTCTGCTAAATGCCCACAAACTTCCTCCAATTAACTAAATATGTGGAAAATGTAAGAGACTGTCCATACATTCAGGATTTTGGACAATAAAACAATCACCCTGTAGCAACCTGGAGTTAAGTGGCTTACCCAGGAGAGGTATAATGGTGGGTTGCACAATAACTCTTTAGTTTATGGCTTACTCTGACCAATGTTGAGCCTTTTCAGTCCAGAGGCTTAACTACTAGACTACCACCAATGATTTATTATTATTTATCCAAGGAGGTAATTTAATTGCCATATCTTGATATATAATATGTTTAGTCAACACACATACTGTACCAACAAACTGAGACCAAAAAAATTATCTTTCATGCATAGTTGCAGCAAGTCAGTTGGTATATTTTGGACCAGTAATTATGTTGTGTCCAATAATGGGAATGACGCTACTAACTTCAAAAGATTTCACAATATTGTATGAAAAAATAAATAAAGTATATATATATATAAAGTATAATGAGTATAATATAATATATATTTGTGTCAGTCAGCATTTTAGATACGTCTCCTTTAAATTTCATCAAAAGCATGATATTTAGCATAAAAGAATATCACACACACACACAAAAACATATTGGATACAATGGCTGCCTAATCACATGTATACACAACTATGGTGATTTCAGTTATCAAAGTATTTGAAGCATGTGATGGTTTACAGCAGACACTGAGTGTTTAGCGAAACAGTGGCAGGCAAAGGCCAGACCAGAGATCTTAGTGTAAATGTCAGCATGCCTTCCAGCACCTCCCAAGACTAACTGGAAATGGCGTTTAGACCCTGTTGACCATATGGCTTGTGTAATTAATGGCACAGATTATATTTTGGCTTGCAACCAAAGTTGTTCCAGTCACTTATGTAATGACCCAATCCAGAGCAAACAAGAATTGCCTCCAGCATTCCAGCAGTTGATATTTCTCTCTTAACTCAAGTGCACTCTAAATGTTCAGTCTTTTCCCCCGTAACTAAATCCAAAAATGCTTACTTGCACTAGCTATGCGTCTTCTGAACATGACATTACAGTGAATCATTTGATTCTTTTACTTCCAGGATTGCAGAACAATCTCTGAGGTATTACTGTGTGTTAGTAATGTGAAAAATGTTATATAGTTATTATTTTAGAAAAAAAAGAAAAAATCTCAAGGCCACTCATACATTTTTATAACTTTTAACAATGAATCATGTTAATGTTATATTTTTTTTTAAATATAAATGTTTAAATAGATGAAAAGGCTAAGCTTAACTTTTTTTTACTAACTCGCAAGCGATTTGAATAAAATGAGCAAAATATTTGATTCAGTCACCTGTAATTGACTCATTGTTACTCTATTACCATTTAGAGCGATAGTTGTACACCACATTTTACACAGTTCGTTAATCTTCAAGGTAATCTTCCTTTTGACACAGCAATGTGCAGGCTTGCATCTCTCTCTCTCTCTCTCTCTCTCTCTCTCTCTCTCTCTCTATATATATATATATGTGTGTGTGTGTGTGTCTGTGTGTGTGTGTGCAAATGTCGTATTGATAAATAAAATATTGCACAAAGTTGATTCTGCAATTTAGATTTCCATTTTTCCATCTTCTAGTGGAGCCACAATCCATGAGAGTGCTTCCAAGGCAAGGCCATTTTCTTGGAATATCGTGAAATAGGATTAGTGGTGCTCTATTGTGTCTTAAGACTCCTTCCTCCCATTTCTTGAGGATGAGCGAAACCTGTGGTTGCCAAGCTCTCAGGGGACCTCAGATGTGTCAGATGGCCGGACAGATTTATATCAGATGGCAGCCCAGAGAAAAAAAAAAAAGATTCGCCTTTGAAAACCCTCCTGTACACTTTGCTCAATGACAGTCATTTGCCCGAGACACCCCGAGGGGGTTACTATGGGAGTCAATGGCTACCAGCAACTGTTTGGTTACCAACATGCTTTCAAATATCTTATTTTGTGTTCAGCCGAAGAAAGAAACTCATTCAAGTTTGGAACAACCTAGGGGTGTGTAAATAATGACAATTTTATTTGTGGGTGAACTAACCCATTAAGTAGAATTTTGTGTAAATTGTGGGGGGAAATTTCTTTAAAACTTTAATAACTTTAAATTAAATGTTCCCTCCTGGTGGAATGACTTGCCCAACTCAATCTGATTAGCTGAGTCCTTAGCCATCTTCAAGAATCAGCTAAAATTTGACCCTCTAACTCTAGCACTCTCTATTCTAATTCTATTCTTAAAAAAGAAAAAATGAAAAAACACTTGTCCCTCTTAGACTTGCACTCTATTCATTTGCTGCTTGTTTTCTTAAAAAGAAAAAAAAAAAACTAACACTTGCTTTCTAATCTTTTTGTATTCTATCTGTTTTCTTTTCAGTTATTATACAATTAACAAAAGCAAAAAGGCCTCTAACACTAGCTTGCTATATTCTGTTTTCTTTCTTTTTATTTATTATATTATTTAAAAAACCCTTGCTATGCGTACTGCGTTAAGCTAACTGAGACTTGTTATAGCACTTGTATATCATGGCTCTTTTGTTGATTTTGATTTCTTCCATTGTCCTCATTTGTAAGTCGCTTTAGATAAAAGCGTCTGCTAAATGATTAAATGTAAATGTAAATAATAATAATAATAATAATATCCACTGCTGTACTAAACAGTGTTTTTACCTGAAAATCACATTGAGAATCACAACTTTTCTGACGGCTTTTGAATTTAAAATAATGAATAAAGAATAATTAAATGTGACATAAATGCATGTTGTCTTGAGACTGAACTGCATAAACACAAGAGCAGTTCTGAACAGAAGAAAATCAATTAAATGGTCTTTGATTGACAGTCATGGCCAAAAGTTATGGCAGTGACATAAATCGCTACAGCTACAGAATCGTGTCAGCACCAGTGCAGAGCTTGCTCAGGAATGGCAGCAGGCTGGTGCGAGAGCATCTGCACGCACAGTGAGGCCAAGACTTTTGGACAATGGCCTCGTATCAAGAAGGGCAGCAAAGAAACCACTTCTCTCCAAGAAAAATGTCAAGGACAGACTGAAATTCTGCAGGAAGTACAAGGATTGGACAGCAGAAGACTGGTGCAAAGTTATTTTCTCTGATGAAGCTCCCTTCCGACTGTTTGGGACATCTGGAAAATCGATTGTTCAGAGAAGAAAAGGTGAACGCTACCATGAGTCCTGTGTTTTACCAACAGTGAAGCATCCTGAGATCATCTATGTGTGGGGTTGCTTTTCAACCAATATATATCATAATTCTGCCCAAAACACTGCCATGAATAAAGAATGGTATCAAAACGTCCTGCAAGAGCGACTTCTTCCAACGATCAAATTTGGTGATGATCCGTGCATTTTCCAGCATGATGGAGCACCATGTCACAAAGCAAGAGTGATAAAGAAGTGTCTCGAAGATCATAACATTGAAATTTTGGATCCGTGGCAAGGCAACTCCCCGGATCTCAATCCCATAGAGAACCTGTGGTCAGTCCTCAAAAGGCAAGTGGACAAGCAGAAGCCCACAAACTGTGATCAACTCCAAGAACTAATGAGGCAAGAATGCCAAATCAGTCAGGATTTGGCCCAGAGGCTAATATCCAGCATGCCAGAGTGAATAGCAGAGGTTATGAAGAACAAGGGTCAACACTGCAAATATTGACTCTGATTTCTTTGCTTTTAAAACTTTTAATATGCTTATTATTGTTTTCCATACCATTGAAACGTGAAAAAATAATCTACAAATACTGAAGCAGCAAACTTTGCAAAACACAAAATTTCTGTCACTGCCAAAACTTTTGGCCATGACTGTATACTGTTTGGAGAGAGTTTTTTTGTTAGATTTATATTCATCTTAATGGCAGCTGTATGGCTCTCACAGGGCTCTTTGGAGCTACAAAATGCCTTGTTTGGTAATGTGACCACAGAACTTTTTGAGCCAGTTACCTGAACTGTAAATGTCATGTGACTGCTCTCACTTGAGATGCAGAAGTGATAAAGAAGTGGCTCGAAGATCATTACATTGAAATTTTGGATCCGTGGCAAGGCAACTCCCCGGATCTCAATCCCATAGAGAACCTGTGGTCAGTCCTCAAAAGACAAGTGGACAAGCAATAGCCCACAAACTGTGATCAACTCCAAGAACTAATGAGGCAAGAATGCCAAATCAGTCAGGATTTGGCCCAGAGGCTAATATCCAGCATGCCAGAGTGAATAGCAGAGGTTATGAAGAACAAGGGTCAACACTGCAAATATTGACTCTGATTTCTTTGCTTTTAAAACTTTTAATATGCTTATTATTGTTTTCCATACCATTGAAACGTGAAAAAATAATCTACAAATACTGAAGCAGCAAACTTTGCAAAACACAAAATTTCTGTCACTGCCAAAACTTTTGGCCATGACTGTATACTGTTTGGAGATAGTTTTTTTGTTAGCTTTTATATTCATCTTAATGGCAGCTGTATGGCTCACACAGGGCTCTTTGGAGCTACAAAATGCCTTGTTTGGTAATGTGACCACAGACCTTTTTGAGCCAGCTACCTGAACTGTAAATGTCATGTGACTGCTCTCACTTGAGATGCAGAAAAATGTTGTCCTGGCAACACTAATTGGCTGATGGCACAAAATAACACATACACAGTCCCAAACACTTCACTGGTGACTTGAGCTGTCAGGTGATCAGCAGCAGACTGAGAAAAAAAAGTGCATGTCATGGTTTTAAGAGCCTTCAAAAATGAATCAGGTAGTAAAACATCTACTATACTGAAATGTAAGAGGTATACAATTCACAGGTAATCAAAGCAGAAATGATGGTGTAGTTTAGACGACTGCATGCAGTCAGGGAGTCTCTGCCTTCACAGTCACCAGCCCCAAGACACACCAGATCGCAATCACCAGAATACTGATCACCCACACCTGCAGAGACTCATTAAGCACACTATATCCCTGCACTGCTCTCACTGCTTCACTGTCCGGTCTACTGTTCACCAGCTTGAACTCCGCCTGACTCCTACCTTTATCTGATCTGTTGTTTACTTACCCCTAGAAGCTCCATCGATCCTTATCTCCAACGATCCTGTTCTCATCCTCTCCGGATACC
>NW_015506219.1:2048-12157 GCF_001515645.1 Sinocyclocheilus grahami | reverse complement strand
GCTTGCCTCAACACACCTGCCTTTAAGTTTCTAGTATGCCTAGCAAGAGCTTGATTAGCTGCTTCAGGTGTGTTTGATTGGGGTTGGAGCTAAACTCTTCAGGACACTGGCCCTCCAGGACCGAGTTTGGACACCCCTGATCTAAAATATACAGAATACATCTGCATGCACATGTGTATCTCTACATACTTTGGTCCTGATCTCTGTATGTTTGTGTGTTTCTCTCAGATGACCAGGCTGAGCAGCGCTCTTGTCTTATTTGCGGAGACCGTGCCACAGGACTGCACTATGGCATTATTTCCTGCGAGGGCTGCAAGGGCTTCTTCAAGCGCAGCATCTGCAACAAGCGCGTCTACCGCTGCAGCCGCGACAAGAACTGCGAGATGTCACGCAAACAGCGCAACCGCTGCCAGTACTGCAGGCTGCTCAAGTGCCTGCAGATGGGAATGAACCGCAAAGGTGAGAGATGTCAATGGAGCCGATACAGTCATATCTGTGTTCTCAGTTTAGCATGACTGGCTGATCAGCATTTACTAGCCAAACCAGCTCTGACCAGTCTGAACCTGCATGGAAATTCGAGCTTGTCTAATTTGGTCTTTTCAACAGGGTATAATTAGTCATTATAGTTTAGCTGTAAACCATAAAGCTGTTTTACCATAATATGTTAAAGGTAGTTTGGTAACAAAAACAAATAGGTGGAAAAGACATTAAAACAATCCCCACTGCCCTCTAGTGACAATACCAATAATACACAAGGGCTGAGCTCACAATGTGCCTGTAATTTAGATACTTCTCTGACAACAGTCACAGTCATGAAACAGTCATTTCATCTTTTACTGTCATATCATGTTTGGGTTAAGATTGAGAAGCGTTCAGGAGATGATTCTGGTTGTAGATGCATTACATTTCCTATTCATAGAGCATAAGCTTCAGCACCCCTGAGAACCGTATAGAATACTCCTCTCAAGACAGAGTAAATGCAAAACTGAGAAGTCTTCCAAAAGAGACGAGAAACCCTTGTGAAAAAGTACACATCAGCATACATTTAAACAGTACCTATTACAGAAGTAATATACTATATAATATGTGACCTTAATATGTGACCCTGGACCACAAAACCAGTCATACGGGTACATTTTTCGAAATTGAGATTTATACATCATATGAAAGCTGAATAAATAAGTATGGTTTGTTAGGATAGGACAATATTGAAATATTGAATATTGACAATATTGAGTGTGCAAAAAAAATCAAATATTGAGAAAATCGCCTTTAAAGTTGTCCAAATGAATTCTTAGCAATGCATATTACTAATCAAAAATTAAGTTTTGATATATTTACGGAAGGAAATTTACAATATCTTCATGGAACATAATCTTTACTTTATATCCTAAGGATTTTTGGCATAAAAGAAAAATCGATCATTTTAACCAATACAATGTATTTTTGGCTATTGCTACAAATATACCCCAGCGACTTAACACTGCTTTTATGCTCCAAGGTCACATATGTGAAGTGCATGTTAATTGCAATTAAATGAAAATGTGCTATGTTTTAAATCAATATTAAATGCAACTAGCTAAACTCTTTTTTTTTTTTTTTTTTAATAGGGCTTAAGTATATCTTTATCGTAATTTCATATTAACTTAGTTAATTAACTAATTAATAGTTAATAAATGTCTTTGAAATATGGTTAAAGTACTGCCGGATATACCTCATTTATGGTAAACTATTCTTATTGAAACTTGTATGTCATGTATTTAAATATATTTGTAAATACTTATATGTAATGATGAAGTTGCATTTTAGTACATTCAAATATATTAACTTTAAATGTAAGTGCTAGTCAACACATAAAAATAAGTGTACAGCTTTAATGCATGACACGTATTATAACTAAATAATTTAAAATGTACTTTAAAGTAGGATGTTTAATTTGACATGATTACCAAGTGCACTTTTTCAACGCGTGTTAAGAAACATGGTCATACAAGTCTCTCTTTAAGTACACTTAAGTGGCCTTTTATTTAATCAACATTATATTGTTGCAAATACAGTTTTTAAAAAAATATATGCTTTGAAGATTTGATGCACACTACAAGTACACATTCAATACAATTAAGCACACTTCTTTTCAAAAAGTTAAGTGTGGTTTGTTTTAAACCCAATTATAACAGCCACATTTGAAAATTAACTAAATTATATTTATTAATAAACTGCAATTATTATTAATTAAATATGACATCTTTTACATCTATTGTTGCCAGTTTATAAAAGCAAAAGCCATCTGAAAATATGCTTCACAGGGATTTTACCACAGTAAAGGGGGTTTATGCACTCAACAACAACTCTTATGCACAGCCTTCAGTGGCTTATTGCTTTACTACATTATCTGCATGTTAGACTCAAAATGCTAGAAAACTCATATAATAGGTTACTCATCAATACATAGCAAAGAGTTCATGTTCTGGCCAAAGAACGGTGTCAAAGTATTTACAGTATCCGAGCGACATTTCTAATCCACCTTCAGCTGTATTGAGCTTAGATTCTAGACACACTTTTATAATGTCTGGTTTTCTTCCCCCAAAGTTGGGTGTTGTTGAAAGCATGCCGCAATTGTTCTTTTGTTCCTTCAGCGGTTAACATCTAAATCATGAGGCATATACAAAGCAATTTAGTCATTTCAATTTGAATGCTGAAAAGAGGCGAAGCATTTCAGAGGCACGCAGAATGTCTCATCTCGAAGGTAAAATTCTTTTTGAATGGACATTCAGCTCATTATTTGGTTTTGTGTTTTTCAGCAATCAGAGAAGATGGCATGCCGGGAGGCAGGAATAAAAGCATCGGTCCTGTACAGGTACCCATAACCCCTCATTCGCTTTCATCACACCAATACTTTTCTTACAAAACAAAATCGACTTCTCCTGTCTAATGCAATGCGATGCCCTGCCCTGATCTCTGTTCTTTACCGCTCGTCTATACTTATATTTCTCTTCATTAGGACTTTTTAAAAGTCACAAATTAATTGCTCCGCCATTTATCTCAAGCTTCTCATCGGTCTTTAATATCTCTCGTGTCCACTGCAGCCGCACTGTTTGCGTTCATGCCCTACACTCTTAAAAATAAAGGTGCTTCACGATGCCATAGAAGAACCTTTTTGTCTAAATGGTTCCATAAAGAACCTTTAACATCTGAAGAGCCTTTCTGTTTGACAAAAGGTTCTTTGTGGCGAAAGAAGGTTCTTCAGATTACAAAAACACAAGAAAGAGATGGTTCTTTAAAGAACCTTTGACAGAATGGCATCGCTTGAAGAACCTTTTGAAGCACCTTTATTTTTAAGAGTGTATATCCAGTCGTGAATGGAGGAAATAGGGCTGATTCGTTTTGGGGCAAATGAAGACGAGCGGAATAGAGTTTTGGGATAAATAGCCCAACGTGCTTATAAATGGCCTTGTGACCTCAGTGTAATTTAAAGATGTTAATTTCATTAGAGGAGTCGCTGTTGTCAAGGCCAGAGCACCGGTGAATGGATTGCCTTGTCATTCTTCGCATTCATTTCCAGCTGACCTCATAAAATCATTGTGTTTAGCTGCTTTTCTGCATTTGCGTGAATAGCAGCGTTAGGCGAATGTATTTAATTCTCAAATGAGGAAATATGTTGTTTTGTGACCCTCGACATGCCTAATAATCCAAAACATGGCCTTTGAAATGAAGGTTTGTGTTTTTATAGATGTTAAATGTAACTTTGCCTCATCATGCTGAGACTATTAGACTTAAGGTCCTATTAAGTACATTTGGTGAGCAATATTGAAGCATTAACCCTGGTGAGCCATATTTATTGCACTGTGTTTGACAGGACAAAGCGGGTATAAATATTTAGCTTTGTTGGTCCATATAGTGCTTTTGTTTGCACCTGATCCCAGCACTAGAGACTGCCATCTTATTGACTCAGCCTAATTGCCTCTGGAACACACAATAAAGCACTGTTAAAGATGGCTTGAACCCATCAACTGTATTGAAAAAGGACTTTTTAGTGCACGGCCTTGACTTAAATCCTGGTTTGTCTCTTTCTGTCATATTTATATGAAGAGCGAAAATAAGGCTGATGGAATCACGCTTTGTACGCAATTCATACAAAATGTCTTTCTGCGGCTGCACCTGTCTTATGGTCTATATTGACTACAGGATGGAATCGACAAACTCTTTCACATTCTTAAAGGGATAGTTCACCCAAAAAATTAGAACTCTGTCATCATTTACTCGCTTTCCACTTGTTCCAAACCTGTACGAGTTTCTTTCTTCTGTTGAGCACAAAATAAAATATTTTGAAGCTGACGGTAGCCTTAGTATTTTTGTCCATAGTAAGCAATTAAATGTCTACCGGCAACGGTTTGGTTACCA
Source organism: Sinocyclocheilus grahami (assembly GCF_001515645.1). Lineage (NCBI taxonomy): Eukaryota > Metazoa > Chordata > Actinopteri > Cypriniformes > Cyprinidae > Sinocyclocheilus > Sinocyclocheilus grahami. The sequence continues at coordinate 7,756 of NW_015506219.1, read as the reverse complement.
GAATTCTTTCAAATATCTTATTTTGTGTTCAGCCGAAGAAAGAAACTCATTCAAGTTTGGAACAACCTAGGGGTGTGTAAATAATGACAATTTTATTTGTGGGTGAACTAACCCATTAAGTAGAATTTTGTGTAAATTGTGGGGGGAAATTTCTTTAAAACTTTAATAACTTTAAATTAAATGTTCCCTCCTGGTGGAATGACTTGCCCAACTCAATCTGATTAGCTGAGTCCTTAGCCATCTTCAAGAATCAGCTAAAATTTGACCCTCTAACTCTAGCACTCTCTATTCTAATTCTATTCTTAAAAAAGAAAAAATGAAAAAACACTTGTCCCTCTTAGACTTGCACTCTATTCATTTGCTGCTTGTTTTCTTAAAAAGAAAAAAAAAAAACTAACACTTGCTTTCTAATCTTTTTGTATTCTATCTGTTTTCTTTTCAGTTATTATACAATTAACAAAAGCAAAAAGGCCTCTAACACTAGCTTGCTCTAATCTGTTTTCTTTCTTTTTATTTATTATATTATTTAAAAAACCCTTGCTATGCGTACTGCGTTAAGCTAACTGAGACTTGTTATAGCACTTGTATATCATGGCTCTTTTGTTGATTTTGATTTCTTCCATTGTCCTCATTTGTAAGTCGCTTTAGATAAAAGCGTCTGCTAAATGATTAAATGTAAATGTAAATAATAATAATAATAATAATATCCACTGCTGTACTAAACAGTGTTTTTACCTGAAAATCACATTGAGAATCACAACTTTTCTGACGGCTTTTGAATTTAAAATAATGAATAAAGAATAATTAAATGTGACATAAATGCATGTTGTCTTGAGACTGAACTGCATAAACACAAGAGCAGTTCTGAACAGAAGAAAATCAATTAAATGGTCTTTGATTGACAGTCATGGCCAAAAGTTATGGCAGTGACATAAATCGCTACAGCTACAGAATCGTGTCAGCACCAGTGCAGAGCTTGCTCAGGAATGGCAGCAGGCTGGTGCGAGAGCATCTGCACGCACAGTGAGGCCAAGACTTTTGGACAATGGCCTCGTATCAAGAAGGGCAGCAAAGAAACCACTTCTCTCCAAGAAAAATGTCAAGGACAGACTGAAATTCTGCAGGAAGTACAAGGATTGGACAGCAGAAGACTGGTGCAAAGTTATTTTCTCTGATGAAGCTCCCTTCCGACTGTTTGGGACATCTGGAAAATCGATTGTTCAGAGAAGAAAAGGTGAACGCTACCATGAGTCCTGTGTTTTACCAACAGTGAAGCATCCTGAGATCATCTATGTGTGGGGTTGCTTTTCAACCAATATATATCATAATTCTGCCCAAAATACTGCCATGAATAAAGAATGGTATCAAAACGTCCTGCAAGAGCGACTTCTTCCAACGATCAAATTTGGTGATGATCCGTGCATTTTCCAGCATGATGGAGCACCATGTCACAAAGCAAGAGTGATAAAGAAGTGGCTCGAAGATCATTACATTGAAATTTTGGGTCCGTGGCAAGGCAACTCCCCGGATCTCAATCCCATAGAGAACCTGTGGTCAGTCCTCAAAAGGCAAGTGGACAAGCAGAAGCCCACAAACTGTGATCAACTCCAAGAACTAATGAGGCAAGAATGCCAAATCAGTCAGGATTTGGCCCAGAGGCTAATATCCAGCATGCCAGAGTGAATAGCAGAGGTTATGAAGAACAAGGGTCAACACTGCAAATATTGACTCTGATTTCTTTGCTTTTAAAACTTTTAATATGCTTATTATTGTTTTCCATACCATTGAAACGTGAAAAAATAATCTACAAATACTGAAGCAGCAAACTTTGCAAAACACAAAATTTCTGTCACTGCCAAAACTTTTGGCCATGACTGTATACTGTTTGGAGAGAGTTTTTTTGTTAGATTTATATTCATCTTAATGGCAGCTGTATGGCTCTCACAGGGCTCTTTGGAGCTACAAAATGCCTTGTTTGGTAATGTGACCACAGAACTTTTTGAGCCAAACTGTAAAACTGTAAATGTCATGTGACTGCTCTCACTTGAGATGCAGAAAAATGTTGTCCTGGCAACACTAATTGGCTAAAATAACACAATAACACATACACAGTCCCAAACACTTCACTGGTGACTTGAGCTGTCAGGTGATCAGCAGCAGACTGAGAAAAAAAAGTGCATGTCATGGTTTTAAGAGCCTTCAAAAATGAATCAGGTAGTAAAACATCTACTATACTGAAATGTAAGAGGTATACAATTCACAGGTAATCAAAGCAGAAATGATGGTGTAGTTTAGACGACTGCATGCAGTCAGGGAGTCTCTGCCTTCACAGTCACCAGCCCCAAGACACACCAGATCGCAATCACCAGAATACTGATCACCCACACCTGCAGAGACTCATTAAGCACACTATATCCCTGCACTGCTCTCACTGCTTCACTGTCCGGTCTACTGTTCACCAGCTTGAACTCCGCCTGACTCCTACCTTTATCTGATCTGTTGTTTACTTACCCCTAGAAGCTCCATCGATCCTTATCTCCAACGATCCTGTTCTCATCCTCTCCGGATACCCGCAAAGGATACCAACGAACTACCCAGAGAACTCTTAAGAACTTAAGAACTCTCTAGCACTCTCTTAAGAACTCTCTAGCATCTCATACTCACCTGTCATCAACTTGCTCTCCGCATTGTTCAATAAACCCTCTTGTTTGCATCCTTACCTTTTGTCTCTGGCTCATAGTGTGACAGAAGACTGGACGAAGGACATACACCTCCATGAATCCCCGGGTTCCCTCACCCGCAGAGGTACTGGAAGAATTGGTCAATACCCTCCGAAGAGACTCATTAAGCACACTATATCCCTGCACTGCTCTCACTGCTTCACTGTCCGGTCTACTGTTCACCAGCTTGAACTCCGCCTGACTCCTACCTTTATCTGATCTGTTGTTTACTTACCCCTAGAAGCTCCATCGATCCTTATCTCCAACGATCCTGTTCTCATCCTCTCCGGATACCCGCAAAGGATACCAACGAACTACCCAGAGAACTCTTAAGAACTTAAGAACTCTCTAGCACTCTCTTAAGAACTCTCTAGCATCTCATACTCACCTGTCATCAACTTGCTCTCCGCATTGTTCAATAAACCCTCTTGTTTGCATCCTTACCTTTTGTCTCTGGCTCATAGTGTGACAGAAGACTGGACGAAGGACATACACCTCCATGAATCCCCGGGTTCCCTCACCCGCAGAGGTACTGGAAGAATTGGTCAATACCCTCCGAGCCTCTCTCATGCCAGTCACTACCCCGCAATCTGCCTCTGTAAGTCCCATGGCCATTCCTGCTTGCTATGCTGGTGGCGCAGCTGAGTGTGGCGGCTTCCTTCTCCAAGTGGCACTGTTCATCGAGATGCAGCCTCAGAAATTCTCTACGGAACGATCGAAGGTAGCCTTCTTGATTTCCCTGCTAACTGGCAGAGCACTGTTGTGGGCACGAGCAATATGGAACGCCAATAGTGCTATAATCAACTCGCATGATGCTATCACTAATCATTTCAAGGAAGTGTTTGGCTCTGCTACAGGAATGCTATCCGTCCCAGACCAATGCCTGCAACTGCGTCAAGGCGCTTCTACCACCAGCAAATACACCCTGCAATTTCGGACGCTAGCGGCGACTAGTGGCTGGAATGAAACCCCTCTCCTCAGTGCCTACCGGCAGGGTTTGATTCCTCGCATCCGTGCTCAAATGGCCATCTATGATGATACTATGGGGTTAGAGAGTTTCATGCAAAGAGCCACATGCATCTCCCAACGGTTGTCAGCCTGCCAGCCTGACGCAGTAGTCCACCAGCCTGCAGCAGTCACCAGCAGTCCCCCAGTACCAGAAACCATGCACATGGATTCCACCAGACTCACTCGCGCTAAGCGCGCTCGCCGCCTAGCGGCTGGACTATGCCTGTACTGCGCTGCTCCAGGCCATTTCATTCAAGCCTGCCCCGTCAGGCCCCTATGCCCTGCGGTGAGTACTATTCAACTCGAACCAGTAATCTCAACTTTATCCTTGTTACCAGTACAACTATTCACCACCGATTGTTCTGTTTCAGTCTCCGTCCTCGTCGACTTGGGATCTTCGGGCAATTTCATATCACAAGGCCTCCTAAGCCGTCTCCGTCTGCCCCACCAACATCAGGCCCAAGAGTTCCGTGTCAAAAACCACTAGGGCATGCGTGGGTCAATTACCGAACCCCGTCGATGAAGCTGTAGAATTGTACAGTAAGGAAGTTATTTCCCTTAACCAGGAAATTAACGTTCTTAGAATTGACAAGACAGTTGACCCTGAGAGGTCAACTAAATATCTACAGCGGATCTAAAATATTCATAATTAATTATAACTAGTTATGATTAATTATTCATATTTCCCATGAGCTGATTCGTTACACAAGTCACAGCTGATCTTCATGAACCAAGTCACGTCATAGCTGATTGTCATGAGGCACGTCAAGGTCAGTCTTCCGGTATCCCAGTCTGGTATCTAGTGTGAGGGATACACCACTGGTGTCTGAGCTGTATCCCCAAACCTACTCACTCTAACTATTCTGTTCCTAAACTAATTCCTCTGTTTTGGTGTGTTTGGGCTGCATACACCACCACAGAACTACCAGAGGCGGCGACGCTCACTATTAGGTCTCCAGAGGTGGAGGCTGAAGCTGCAGAATCTCCTGAGGTAGTGGTGCTCGCTGCTGTGTTCCCCAAAGCAATGGTGCCCGCTGCAGTTTCTCCAGAGGTGGCGGCGCATGCTGCAGAACCTCCCGAAGCGGCGGTGCTCGCTTCAGCTCCTTGCGTGGTGGTGGCGCCCATAAACGCACTTTCAACCTGTCAGGTCAAGGTCGAAGGAACCTTTGCTGAACGCTCCCTGTGTCCTGAGGGCACTACTGTAGGACCTCCAGAGGTGGCGGCACCCACTGCAGAACCTCCAGAGGTGTCAGTAGTACCCAACTATGAACTTCCTGTTTGTCCTGTCACGGCTATGGAGGCCGTTTGTGAACTCTCTGCCTGTCCTGTCACGGCTAAGGAGGCCATCTGTGAATCCTCATCCTACCCTGTCACGGCTATGGAGGCCGGTTGTAAACTCTTTACCTGTTCTGTCATGGCTATGAAGGCCTGGAGGGCTCCTGTCCCCGAGTTGAGCCCACAGAGGGCTCCTGTTCCCGAGATCCTCCGTTCCGTCCAGGAGGGGGTCTCTGCCTGTCCTGTCACGGCTAAGGAGGCCATCTGTGAATCCTCATCCTACCCTGTCACGGCTATGGAGGCCGGTTGTAAACTCTTTACCTGTTCTGTCATGGCTATGAAGGCCTGGAGGGCTCCTGTCCCCGAGTTGAGCCCACAGAGGGCTCCTGTTCCCGAGATCCTCCGTTCCGTCCAGGAGGGGGTCATGTCACCGAGTTAGGCCCAGGGTGGGCTCCTGCTCTGTCTGCTCAGCCATGGAGGTCTTCTGCTCCGTCTGCTCTGCCCTGGTGGGTTACTGTTCCGTCTGCTTCACCTTGGTACTCTGCTCTGCCGACTTTGCCTCAGTTCCCAGTCTCTCCACTTCCACATGGACCTGGCCCTCCATCCCTCCCCCTGTTCCGCCTCCGCTCCACCTCCCTCCGGAATCGTAAAGTGTTTTGAGCGTCTGGATGCCGCTCCTTGGGGGGGGGGGGGGGGGGGGTGCCG
>NW_015506219.1:0-1125 GCF_001515645.1 Sinocyclocheilus grahami | reverse complement strand
GTGATAGTCTAATGTGTGGGTTACATACATGATATGGAGTTATGCATAGAAATGATTAGTTGCTCACAAGTCCTTTTAGTGTCATTTGGGTGCATGGAAAGGCAGTTTCTGTGCCATTCTGTGGATGAGGACATGTTCTGTGAAGACCAGAGGTTAAAAGGTCTGTAAGGAATCTCAGGCTGTTCTTTGTCGTCGAGGTGGGGGAAGTCAATCCAAAGAGCTCGTGATCATCACTGGTATACATGTGATGGTCGTGCTGTGCATCTCTGACCATTAATCGTGATTATTTGCCCCAAAATTTACAATCTCCTTGGAATTGTCAATAAGTGTTATTTTATTTAAATACTGTGAGCTACTCAAAGCTGCTAGTTGGTGGACTCTCTTCAGGCTTGTGGCGCCAGGATCTGATTTACGAACATCCTGTGTCTTGGGCCTTTCTGTGGAATTCGGCTCCTCGTGTTTCAACTATGTTCTTGATCAAATCTTAAATTGTCTGATTCGGTCTGATACCCTACAGTAGACATCTTTCTTGCCTTCTTGCCATTCACATATAGATGGGGAATCTTCCTTAAGCCATCTCCTTCTTACTGGTTGCTAATAATATGGTATATATCTATATATCATTCTTTGTTATTTTTGAAGAGGACAGTCCCAGGTACATTGTCCTAAAGTCACACTCAATATTCAATTCCATGATTGCATTTATCTCTCTATTCAAATCCTGCAAGTAAGTACGAATGATATTACAGTTCCAGAAGATGTGAAAATGGTCAGCCGATACATTTCTGCATTTTCTCCAGCATGCCATACAATATTTTTAATACAACTGACTTTGTATTTAATGTTAATTAAAAAAAACATTTTTTAAATTATATTATAAATTATAAATAAAAAATTATAACACTTTTATGGTAGAGAAAGAGAGCAAATAACATTTACATTATCAAAAACAATATCACTGACTTCAGTCTAGTCAGAGTTCAAGCACTCTCATAAACTCCTATCAAAATCACTGAAGCGGTATATACTATGAAATGAATATCTTACTTGCATTCGTACGCACATCTGCACTGAAAATTTGCCAGAGAGCAGAATTCAGTCAGCGAGCGCACACACTGTACAAAA
>NW_015506218.1:371882-373087 GCF_001515645.1 Sinocyclocheilus grahami | reverse complement strand
CTACTTGTAAAAGTGCATGTAGCATCCTATGACCCCTTTAAGAATAACAAGAGATCTCCTGCTGAAAAGACAAGTCTGCGGCGGCCTCCGTCAACAGATAGAAACATCATTAAACGAGGAAAACAAACAACACAGGAAAGGATTATTCACTGCAACATTGATTTTCTGACCAAAAACAACATTCCTACAGAAGCTGGTTAACAGCAAGGAAAATAAATCTTCCATGCTGAGAAACAGATATTTATTCAGCTATCAGTCTTATCAATCTACAACGACATTAATCACAATTAAGGTGAATACACAACAAACTAGAATACTCACTAATTATAGTTAAAGTCATATTAATGAGCAAAATATTCTGCTAAAAAAGACCTAAAATGTGAATCTTTTCCAAATCTGTTCATTTACAACAATCGTCTGAACAAGCCGCTATTACCTGTTTTCTCAACAGAGAAGTTACTTGTACAATACAGCATTAAACATCAATGTAGCGTCTGAGTCCACTACACCACTAAATGTTAGGGTTGGTAGTAGATTTTAGTTATTTACGCAGCATAAATAAAACTGTTTTTCATCTTTTGTTTTGCACTGACAGTAATGAACTTTGTAAGTCACTTTGGATAAACGTATCTGCTGTTTGCTTTAAACTGGTGTAAAAATATGACATGTATTTTTTATTTGAAGGCTCTCACTTTGCTGCCTCGTGTGTAGGACTTGCATAAGAGTGGCATAACAGGTCTGAGGTGGGCAACTGCTTCCTGTCCTAATATGATGTGTGTGAATTATTCATGCACACAGACTTCATCATCTGAAAGCCTTTGTGTCACACATAAACCAAACCTTGTGGAGTGAGCTAATGTCCCCAAACCGTGTAGCTGTGATAAAGTAAATGATAGCCATAAAAGAGATGAGGACTTAATTGTGAATGCAAAAAACAAAGCTCAGTTCGGAGGGAAATTTTGACCTTGAAGGAAAACTTTTTTATACAGACTTCATTAGCATATTCAGCATCTTCTGCATAATCAGAATACTTAATTACCAGGTATCAAATACTAAATATTCACTTATAAGATCCAGCGGTCCTTCAATTTTTCATTATAATTACATAATGTTCTGACCTCTCTTTTGTGAATGTGCTGTCATTGTGAGCTACTGTACTGAATAAATCATACACATCCCATTAGTATCCTAAATCTGTGCATATT
>NW_015506218.1:366297-366540 GCF_001515645.1 Sinocyclocheilus grahami | reverse complement strand
CATTTAGTCTGCAGGTTTGCCTTTTAAGTTTGCTTTTTAGTCTACTTCACTTCTACAGCCCTGCTTTGCAATGAGTTTAGGAAAGTCAGTGGATGATATCTTTTATGCTATCTGTCATTTTAATAACATAACCTAGTATGCTAGAAAGCTATAAACACACATAAATATTACCTTTGTTTTTATGCTAAATAGTGTTGTCTGGTATTAAAGGGGTCATATGATGTTGCTAAAAAGAACATTATT
>NW_015506218.1:363905-364473 GCF_001515645.1 Sinocyclocheilus grahami | reverse complement strand
TTTTTTTAACGCTTTTTATTCGTGTTTGTAGTTCTGAACCAAATCCTTCGCCAAAGCGCAACGGATTGTGGGCAATATTAGCCGTTAAAGTGTGCGTGGATCCACACTTCAAAAATCTACCTGAAATAGTATACCATAGATTTTAAAACTCCTGTAGTCTGAGCCCGGCTTAAGTGCAAAATAAGCATTAATGTGTTTTCAGTGTCTTAATTGTATACTTGTAAGTAACATTAATGTCAGGTCAGTGGTCCTTTCCCATTCCCTTTACTCAATGAAACGCAACAGAGCTTCATGATACATAATTTCCTGCTCTTTTGGACCTTTTCCTTTCTAACCACAATGGACTCAAGCACACTTTAAATAATCACAACCCAATTAATGTCCTCCAGTGTATGTCTTTGTGTAGCTGAGTGTATCTGGTGCAGAAACCTCTCAGGGTGTATAAAGTGGACAGTGCCAAAAGCATATTTGTTCATAAATATTCTGTTTAAATGTTCTAAAGGTTTTATTTTTAAAGGTAGGGGTAGCAATAGCAAGCTAGCTTTGAAAGCATAAGATCCCACCCTCC
>NW_015506218.1:362939-363865 GCF_001515645.1 Sinocyclocheilus grahami | reverse complement strand
GTGAGAAAACATTACAGTACAAAGCACATAATATTACAATAATAAAGCCTTCCATTCTCGCTCGGTCTGCAATAGCATAAAATATCGCACTGATGACATATCATGTCTGCATGAACAAGGAGGTATGCAAATACATATATTGACAGGCAGGTAGGACAGCCAATCGTAGCCCTCGGACCGAGGGATCAGACGAACATTTTATGCTCCTATGCCTTCCAGAGACAAGATAAATACATATACATATAAATACATTTAGATCACTTAACGTAGTGACTGCTATCGGCATGTGAAAAGACTTTTCAACCAGCATAACAAAAAATGTTTTTGAACCAAAAAAATCACCTACCGTGCCTTTGAGAAGTTCAGATAAAGGACTTTGCATGATTAATAATCAATAACCTGATGAAAAATATTTGTTTAATATGTGACAATGTTGTAAAATTTTATAAAGACATGTTATCAATGTTTAAATGCATCATTATGCAAAAGCATGAGGGGAGTTGTCAGCATGAAAGACACATGACTGGCAGATTAGTGTGCTACTTTTTTTTTCTTCAATATGATAGGAAGAATTGTTCAGTAAAAATGAAATGTGTAGTTTGTATGTGAAGACATTAACTGTGACAAGATGATTGACAGGCCACTTTACAGTGACAAAGTAGAAGAGTAGACAAACCTGCCAAAAAGTATATGTACTTTTTCTTCACAAAAGATTACATACTTTTAGGGCATATAAGTAGGTGAAACTGGGATGCAAAAATGAGTCTTTATGAATGAGTCATTGAATAATTACTCAACTGATTCATTCAAACACATGGATTCAATCAGGAGCAAAATGAATGACTGTCTTTATTAGTGAGTCATTGACTCATTTACTCAATTTATTCAAACACACCAATTCATTCAGGAACAAAATAAGTGACTGT
>NW_015506218.1:360324-362735 GCF_001515645.1 Sinocyclocheilus grahami | reverse complement strand
CACTCCCAGCCATGCCAGATTCATTTCATGTGATGTTTTCCATTCAAATTTCTAAAGGAAGCCACAGAAGTTCCCCACAGTTCATATTTCCACATCATATTTCACACATGAAATATGTATGATAGACTGATTTTGACTGACACACAGACTGGAAATTCAAAATGGAATGGTTCAGAGGGTTCAAGCTATCGAGGTTTGCCAGCTCAGAAGGAGCACTGGTTTTTATGTCTTTAATGTGTTTAATATTTAACAGTCTTTATTTTTGGTCCAGAGGGGAATTATGTAATTCAATACAGCATCGAGCCAGCGAGGGCAAATCCAGAGGGTGACTTTGAAGCTTCAGCTTGAGTTCAAAAACTGAGAGGACTGTTTACGCCGAGATGGCCTGCCAGAGTGTATTTCTCACTTTCCTCCCTCGCTCTCTCTCACACACATGCCAGTATACATCAAATCCTTTCTAATCGCAGATAAGGTGGTCTGGACTCTTTAAGAGTGGATTACGAGAACAGACATGTTAAAAGGTCAGTGATACACTAGTACCTCACAAACACACACACGCACACATACACACTCACTTAAGTAGCAGAGAGAACCAATGTGTCACAGCATAGAGATTAGAGTCACAGAGATAATGCATGACCTCTAGGAAACATTACTGATGCCCAGTGATTATGGGAGTGTACTGTTTAAGCAAACATTAAATGAGAGTGGTAGTCCATCTTATTTAAATATACCTCAGAGCAAGAGAGAAAGTAAGACACAGGGAGGAAAGATGCAACCTTATTTTTGACATAAAAAGACATTCATGACATTTTGAAACTCACCCAATATTAAAACGAGTGATAGAGCGATATTTTAGTCAGGCTGATATTATTTTATTAATATTTAATAAATTTATTTATTAATATTTATTTCTGAATTACATTAATAAAACGGAAAATTATAGACCCCATTTTATTGATATTTAAATAGTACAAGCTTATGCTGAACTATTCTTGTACATACAGGCGCTGTATTAAGCAGGACATAAATTACTGAATGAAAAGGCTTTCTGTTACCACATGTAAATGTCTAAAATGTTTGTTTATTTGAGAAATATATCTAACCAACTTCATCTAACTGCAATGAAGACAGCAAACAGTGCGCGAGAGTCGCGGGAATCAGTGACTGCAGTGCTCCGTTTTCAACTCCTCCCTCGACTTCAAGCGTCAAATCTCACCGATCGGTATTCGGTAAGTTCGTTTGAGATGCCAGACGCCTCTACCTGAACGAGGACGAGAATAGACCGCAGCAGTCATCCTCTAATGGTATCTGTGGCAGTTGTACAAGCGTTTGGGTGAACTCCATGCTGGTAGCGGTAGCGCTTACTATGCTGGCGGAAGTAAGAATACCCTGCTTCGCGTCAGAACGGAAGTTGCGTGACGTCATGTGAAAAGGGCCTATTGGCATCGGCCATTGAAAAAAAACACACTAATTGTTATTTAAAATGTATTCTTATATATTTATTCTATATTTTAGCAATCACTATTATTCATTTTTCATTATGAATAATTAACATGTATTATCTTAATTTATTTGTTGGTATAGTTCAAAAGCAATCTCACCATCTCGTTCTTTCACACAAACCCTTGGGTGGAGACTTTGATCTATGATATGAGTGACAAATAGTGTAAATACATAATATATAAATGCTGCCATTTAACATTGTTAAACATTTAAATTCCTCACGTTGGACGAGATAAAGCAAGAGAAAATGGAGAGAAGTCAACAACTATCAGATCCTCATCAAAACACTCATCTGACCCCTAACAATGATAATATTGAAGGCTCTATTGTTGATATTGCAATCTTTTTTAATTAACTACTAATTAATGTATAAATTAGCTGACACTTCTAGCTAAATAACCTTACAATATAATTAACAAGGGAGAGTCCCTCTGGAACAACCTGGAGTTAAGTGTCTTATTCAAGGACATAAAGTCTGATCCACTTTACATCATATTCAAGGCATTCGCAAACTCAGGCAAACCCACTGACAAATGTTTGTGCACAACATGCATTAGTCGCTCTCTAGGCTGAGAATTGGTTTTCTACAGACCTGCTCAGGGCCAGTAAGAGCTCTACCTTACTTCAGCCTGATAAGGCATCTTTACAGCAGTCAGTCCCTGTACAGACAGACAGCACATGGGCCTTTAGGGGAAAGATTCACAACTGTGCTCTCTCACTCTGTCATACAGACACACACATACTTAAAGACACGGTATCAGCTCTACCCGTGTGAAAAAGAAGTACGCTTTAGCATACTTTTAAAACAACATACATAATGTACTTCAAAAGAATATACTTTACTGCAAATATGATTAATTTTTTCAGACACTTAACTGCATGTTAATTGCAATTAAATGAAAATG
>NW_015506218.1:359046-359432 GCF_001515645.1 Sinocyclocheilus grahami | reverse complement strand
TTTTTTTTTAAAGATTAATATAATAATAATAGTATTATTATTAATACATAAAATATTGTACATTTGATATTTTATGTATTTATTTTCTTCTGCCCAAAGCTATAAGCAGATTTTCATTTCATTTTTGTTTTATTTTAATTTTTGTTTTATTTAAAAAAGTATTTTGCTCTGTCTTTCTAAGGAAGTTCTTCTCATAACTGCCACTATTTAGCAATATTATCTCGCTGCTTTGGACTTTGGAACAATATTAATGCATATTGCATTATACAAATAATTGAAAGAAAATGTATTTAGGTTTATACATGGAACTATACTACTACTACTACTACTACTACTACTACTACTACTAATAATAAATATATATATATATATATATATATATAATT
>NW_015506218.1:356713-359034 GCF_001515645.1 Sinocyclocheilus grahami | reverse complement strand
ATTATTATTAGAACAGTTCCATGTTTTAATAGCTGGAAGGTGTAAACTTTTTGAATTGGATGATCAGGGTAAATTGTCCTTATTTTGTCTTCTGGGAAACATGTATGCATTTATGTAGCTTCTGAAGTGCAGTACTAAATGAAAAAAAAATGATATCTTTAATATCTTTAATCAAAATAAGACAAATTTACACATCACCATCCTGTTCAAAAGTTTACAAATAAAAAGAAATACAGTTTCAATTTACATGTTGATTTTATGTGTTTCGTTTTAGCATTTTAAATTAATTTAAAGTTTGATTATTTTAACATATTAATACTAATGTATTAATTTAAATAGGTTTAAGTATCCTGCGACCCCCTGGTTGAGAACCACTGTTTTAAGATGCTTTGGAAAAGCAACTACTAACTAGCATACGTACACGAGACCATCAATTTTCATCAAATTCAAACCAAGTGCATTATCACTAATTAGCACAACCCTCTCAGCAGTTTCTATGATCTCTTCTCCATGTCTCTCTCTCTGTATCTTTCTTCAACATCCTCCTCCTCTTTCATCCTTTATCTTTCCCAATCATGCATTTCTTTTCTTCGTGGAGCACTAATTAACGGCGAGATATTGGACACGGGCCTGTGCGCTTGCTAATACAACAGGATGAGAGGAGCTGACAGACCGGCCGTTTAAAAAAAATCAAGAGTGGCCACTGAGTATTGAAGAAATGAGGTAACACTGGGGGGAGAACGAAGATGAGAACGCTCGGGATGTTGAGGGTGTAAAGCTCTACCTTCCACAAGAGCAATTATCCGTAGCTCACGGGTCGACCCAGCCATCATTCCTCCCAGCAAATGAAATGGACCTTTCTTCTCCATTCTTCAGCCATCTCTCTGCCACCTTCTTACTCTCTGTCCATTTTCACAAAGATGCTTGTTGATTTAAGCCAAATTGATCCCTCCCGGGTTTCAACGCATGATCAATCTGTTTAAAGTCCACAGGGATTGACGGGTGAATGTTTATTGGACACCTCCCCCTTGCTTTTCCTCCCCATCCCCCTCAATCCCACTATTATTCAAAGGGAATCTCAGAAGTGTAGTGCTGATCCGTAATGAGGCAGCATATGCATGAAGCATGTGATATTGTAGGATCTATACAGCCTTATTGATTAGAATGTGAAAGGCATCAGCAAGCTGTAAACTGGATCTTCAGGTTCCGCCTTAACCATTTCATTTTAAACAGATCAAACAGAGGTTTCAGCACAATTCATTCATATTTCTAAGTGGTGTCTGTTAAGGATTATTTTTAGCATTAGGGATTGAAACAAACTTCCAACTCAAAGTATTAAATTCGACCTGTACTGTTTGTGCTACTAGCATTTCTTTGCTTTTCTAAGCAACCAGACTTAGAATTTGAGAATGGCAGGTGATAATATGGTTTAAAAAACATATTTACATAGAAGGAAGGAGCGCATTATACTTTAATAGAGACATGAATGGCTCCTTTAACTTGAACCAGTAAGCAACCACCCAGCAACTTCTGGCTGAAATTCCCTAACAACCACTGAAAATAGCACCTAACAACACCCTAGAGCACCAAAAGGCAACTCCCAAACAATAACCCAGAACACCCTATCAACCACCTAGCATTGCATACATTTTTCATACAGTCATAAAGGATTCTTATTTGACTCCATGAGATTCTGGTTCCAAATTCTAATGGAAATTCTGTCAATCCTGTACACATTCCTTTGTTATTTTTTATTAGAGTGGGTGTGAATGCACCTGATGGCGAACTGTCTAACCAGATCAAAGTCAGACACAAAAATATCCATCTACGCTGACGCACAAACAGTGACATCTTTTCATTTAAAGGGGTCATATGATGCGATTTAAATTTTTCCTTTCTCTTTGGAGTGTTACAAGCTCTTGGTGCATAAAGAAGATCTGTAAAGTTGCAAAGACTAAAGTCTCAAATCCAAAGAGATATTCTTTATAAACGTTAAGAGTCAACCACTACCTAAAACGGCTCGTTTTGCTGGAAAACTTGCATAACGCTGCCCAAATGTTCACACAAAGAAAGAAGGCATAACTTTTATTCTCGCTGTAGTACTGTTGTTGCCGGCATGTCGTGAAGACACTGTGTGGCCTTCCGCTTTGTTTGGTCTTCCAAAAGAGGACGATATCTGCTTCGTCATGCCTAGAGCTGATCCGTGCTGGTCGCTGAGGAAATACATCAACTTCGCACTGTGGATCACCGGATCGGCTTTCACCGTGGACGAAGCGGACTCCAGCCCGGGGTCGTCACATGTGGTTGCCACTCATTCGTCG
>NW_015506218.1:353026-356553 GCF_001515645.1 Sinocyclocheilus grahami | reverse complement strand
GAAGCGGAGTCCAGCCCGGGGTCGTCACATGTGTTTGCCGCAAGCCCGCCGGCTGCTCCTTCGTCGAATCCGCCGACCGCGCCGTTCTGAAGCCCACCCGCCTCTGCTCACTCTAGCCCGCAGTGTGTGACGCTATGTGTTTCGTTGTGAAAGCGAAACTACATTGTTTGGTCTTCCAAAAGAGGACACGACTAGAAATCAGTGGTTAAGTTGTATTTACAACACTGTTCCAGAACACTTCAACCCAAATATTCAGATGTGTGCAGCGCATTTTATGGAGGACTGTTTCCTGATCCTGGGAGAGTAGACTACAATGCCGGCTGTTCTGACTCACAGACTGTAAGTACGTTTTCATATTTAAAGGATTTGTCACTGATGATTCAAACGTGAGTTTTGAGCAGTGTAGAGTAGGGCTTGTTGTTTGTCATTTCTCCGATCACAAATGCAGACATGGTTTTATGTTTACGTGGCGCGATACGCAATGCGTAAAAAGACAGTATAAGTCATTATAATCAGTAATTATGTCCCCACTGGATGCAACAAATGCCTCGTTTATAATGGGTTTTAATGTTTTTGACTCGTCGCTCCGGCCGGATAGGGCATCACAATACGATAAGGGGCGTAACATTTCCGTCACACGCTTGAGGTATTCGGCCAATCACAACGCACTGGATAGTTGGCCAATCAGAGCACACCTCGCTTTTCAGACCGATGAGTTTTGTAAAAATCGACACGTTTCAGAAAGGCAGGGCATAGAGGAGAAACAATAATGTACAGTATGTGGAAAATAATGCGTTTTTTGAACCTTAAACTGCATAAACACATTTCATTACACCAAATACACCAAATAATGTTCTTTTTAGCAGCATCATATGACCCCTTTAAGATCTTTTATCATATAAACGGATCACTGCAAGAAAAAAAGCAGACAAATCTTATTTACTTTCTCTTCCCCTGATGTCAGCACAGATGCTGTGTGAACCGCGATGACACCGTAAGAGGATATTAAGATCAACAACAGGCCAACGGAACAAGAATTAAAATCCAAACATGCATACAACAGCACAAAACATAATGAAAACTCACACACACAGATCAAACATGCTATATTCCACAAAAATACAAACACACACACACACACAAAATCCATTTTAGCAAAATGCTTTGTCTGCTTCAAAAAGATATGATACAAAAGGATGGGGGATAAAGGGATGGATGGTTTAAGGTGGTTACAATGCCTGTGAGGACACCAGGATGCTGGACACACACACACACACTCCACACCATTTGATGCAGGATCACATTTCAAAAGCTCTCCAAAGCCAACTTTTGGGCAGGACACCAAATAGCTGTTAAGAGCCCCTCTTTAACAAACGTGAGAAAAAGCTAATAAAGACCATGTTTATGTGGCTAAAGAAAACATTAGCTTCCTTTCCTTTCACCTCCTTTTCTTCTTTTATTCATTCGCTCATGTGAGAATCAGTTCACAGGGACGTAACTTTGGTCATGTGGTCACTGAGTACAAACAAGATCAAGAGGCTTCAGGAAAAAAAGCTCTTAAAGGAACAGATTTGGGAGCACTGTTAAAGGAATGTTCCGGGTTCAATACTAGTTAAGCTCTATCATCAGCAACTGTGACATACTGTCGATTACCACGGACAATAATTTAGATTTTTTTTTTATAAAAAAATGTGTATTTCACTTACAAACAAAGCAAAGTACGGAACAAGGCAATAATATATTGGGTAAACTTATGCTGCGCTCCATTTGTACTCGGAAATTCCGAGTTCCCAGTTGGAACTTTTAAATGGAATGCCCTCCCAAGTCACAGTTCCAACTCGGAATCTTGGCGGAATCGCAACAACTGCAATTTCAGAATCCAATATGGCTGCGCAGTGCATCAGCAGAAGAGAAATAGTAGTAAATTGTTTATTAGCACTTATATTTGTCTGTGTCTCAATAAACTCAGTGGTGCGCACATTCGTGGACATGACACCATGACAATATCCGTGCAAAATACAACTTTTATGTTTTTAATCGACTGGTATTGCTAACAATGGACGTGTCCATCTTTGTTTTCTACTGGAACACAGTCTATTTGGGTGTGACCTCATTCCCAGCTCCGACATCCGACTTGGTAAATCGAATGCAGCATTCAAATACAAACTGTTTTGAAAGTAGTACACCCATAAAATGTAAATGTTATACAAGCTAAAATTAGTCTAGTAAGATACAATTGCTTTTTAAACTTTTGTATCCAGTTTGGATGTAACAAAAGTTTGGTAACCGAAAATATTCGGCCAAAACAGCAAAATAAAAATAAATAATAATAATTCAGTTTAAGAGGGCCATAATCATTGACTGAAACAGTGATTTTTAATTACTGTAGCACTTTTCCAATGGAGCGCTTTGACTGTGTCAGCATCTGTTTTATATGGTAGCCCATTTTCGCCACAAAATAGAAAAATAAAAAATGTAATAGCAACTTTTGATTTCACACTTTTGAAAAAAAAATAATCGCAATTCTGATTTTTTTTGTTTTAGAACTGCATAATATAAAGTCAGAATAGCAAGATATAATCTTTTTTCTGAGAAGAATTGTGAGATAAAAAGTTGCAATTACCTTTTTAATTTTTATTCAGTGGAGGAAACAAAAAAAAACAGAACTGCGACATGGAAACTCAGAATTGTGAGACATAAACTCGGGATTACAAGAAAAAAAAATTTGAATTCAGAGTTTATATCTCACAATTCTAAAACAGTTGTGAGTTCAGTTACCCAGTTACCAAAATTTCATTTAACGCTCTTTTTTTCTTTTCTTCTTCTTCTTTACTCGGTAAAATTAAAACTTTAATTTCAGTTTCAGTGTTTTGGTAAAGAAATTATTTCAGTGCATCACTAACTAGTGTCTTTCAACTGCCTATAAAAAATAGTCCCACTGCTAAAATGATAAACAACTTTATAGCTTAGATAACACAGGAGACATTATTAAAATAAGCATTATAACACAAATATAGCACAAGCTTCACATTTCTGCTTTGAGAGCCTTTCTCAGGGCTGCCCAAAGGAGGGCCGGTGTCCTGCAGAGTTTAGCTCCAACTTGCCTCAACACACCTGCCTTTAAGTTTCTAGTATGCCTAGTAAGAGCTTGATTATCTGGTTCAGGTGTGTTTAATTGGGGTTGGAGCTAAGCTCTCCAGGACCGAGTTTGGGCAGCCCTGTAGACCATCCATTATATATCCATTCAGATAATGGACCAAGTCAAAACCATTATAAAACCCAATGGGAAAGCTGTTCATCTCTCAGCAGTTGAGGTAGCATCAATTAACGATGTGGGGAGCAAATATATTATTAAGACGTTAACTTCAAACCGTCGCTTCTGGCTAAAATACAAATCTGCTATCCATAACATTGCTTTCATTTCCAAAACAGTTCTAAACAAATATGTTAGTGGACTTTTTCACTGGAGGTATCATTATTAAATAAGACTCATATCTTACAAACACTTCACAAGACATTAATTGATG
>NW_015506218.1:352493-353016 GCF_001515645.1 Sinocyclocheilus grahami | reverse complement strand
CTCTCCAGGACCGAGTTTGGGCAGCCCTGTAGACCATCCATTATATATCCATTCAGATAATGGACCAAGTCAAAACCATTATAAAACCCAATGGGAAAGCTGTTCATCTCTCAGCAGTTGAGGTAAAAGAAGAAATAACATGACAAAATGTAAATGTGAAAGTTATGTTTGCTTTGTTTATTTATTTCTTTTTTAATTCTTTCTTTTTGGGGAGTGGAATATATGACACACAAAATGTATTTCCATTAGAAAAGTAGCAAAAACTTTCATTATTCATTATTTGTGTTCTCAAAAGACAAACAGAGTATAAAGCAAATGTCTACCAGTCACAGAAAAAAAACAGTCAATGGTGTTGACAGACTGGTCAAGCATGGAATCGCTTCTGCTGATAACAGGCAAACACACAATTAGCCACAATACACACTCCCTTCACCCAGTGCATGTCAATCTAAGCAAAACGGGCAAGAAATTACTCTCTTTTTATCGCTACTGCTCATTCACTCTCTCTCTCTATTTTTTTTTT
>NW_015506218.1:351939-352483 GCF_001515645.1 Sinocyclocheilus grahami | reverse complement strand
TTTTTTTTTTCAGACATTGTGTGTGAGGTTAGAATCCGTGAGTTGAGCTTGTGGGTCCAGCATTTCTAATCCAACTGTATGCATGAATGAATGAGTGACACACATGCGTCCATGCACTTAATGGTGGTCCCTTAGCAGGGAAACAACCCAGTCTTCCTGCTGCATGCTGGGATTGGTTCAGAGTTGTCGGGTGTGTGAAACAGGGCGAGAAGGGGTTAACCCAACATCTGTGCCTCTCCAGATCTGATGAAGCTTTATATGAGCAGTGACACAAACAAGCTTTATGTGAATCAGAAACCAGTGCTATTCTGGAAATCTTTTTATTACAGCATGTATAAAATGAAACCTTGCCAAGCAATAACTGTACTGTATTGTAACTGGAGAATGATATGGCAATATGTGTGCAATAGAAGATATTAAAGCAAACAATCAGTTCTCTGAAGTGTAATTGAGTTGTCTAATCAAACGGCTTAATAACAAATATGATGTTCCTCTATATAAATGGCTTGTGTACTCACATATCAGGCTTTCTCTTAGGAGAGCT
>NW_015506218.1:338292-350585 GCF_001515645.1 Sinocyclocheilus grahami | reverse complement strand
AAAAAAAAAAAAAACACTTTGAATATAATTATTGATGAAGAAAAGTTACAATTCTGGTAAATGGGATCAAATATCCTTGAATTAGATTTTCTTTTTTTAATTGGTTGCCAACAATGATGTTAACAGTATGCAGTAAAATATTAGCATAAGAGGGTATTAGTAAATATTATTTTAAATATTGTGTAAACAATGTAATGTAAAGAGTAAAATCATAGTATAGTAGGTTTAGTACACAAAACAGCACACAGGTCTTCTTCAGTACAGTATAGTACAGTAAACAGCACAAGTCATAAGTATTGCCTACTGTAACGCATGCCACCGTGTAAATAAACGGCACTATGAATCACATAATAACTGGCTTAACACAGTGAGCTTACCGTCTACAGCCATAGTCGGTACAAACGCGTATCTCTCCGTGATGGCTTCAGTAGGTATCTGCCATGGTCACGGGTGTCCGGTCCGGTAGAAGAGGGACACCTCCGAGCGCACAGATCTGCTGTGGAGCAGGAGAGACCAGCGCACGCGTCCACATATAAACCCGAGGGAGGGATGACAGTCATTCGGCTCTCAAAACCTCGGGCAAGTTTAAACTCCTCCCTCTGCTTGCTCACCAGTGCTCAACGCTCTCACACAGCGCGCGCGATTCACTGATTACACAAGTGGCGCTGGAGATGAATGGCAGTGCAATAAAACACGCCTGTCAATTAAACTGCATCTAAACCAGCGTGTGCGCGAGGGAGAGTGGGACATATGGGGCAAACGCACGAGAGCGCGTGGCAACATACATGTTTGTTGACAAGCACACCTTTACGAGGCTGCACGGGGTTATTAAATAACACTTCATAATAACTTTCATTAGTAGTGTTTTAACAAATATTACTTAAAGCTACACTATGTTGCTTTTTTGATAAAAAATTGTTTTATGAGAGTGCAAAAAAAATCCATCTTCACCCAAATACACTAAATAATACACTTTCATGTTTTACTTTTTTGAGCTGTCGGGACGGAAATAGTACAGAAAATACAGAGAAAAGTAGCGCCGGCTGTGAGTAGCGAAGCTTTCAGTTTGCTGTCACAACGAAGGAGAAAAAAAATTGACACAGGTGCTTCGAGCCATATTTATCCGCGCAGAGTAGCAGAGCCGAAGCACTAGCAAAACAATGTTCTTCCGCGAGATGAAAACAGCTCTATTTTTTTAACCGCTAGGGGGCCAAAAGTTACACATTTTAGCTTTAGGGCCAAATTTACTAAACAGGGCAAATTAGCAGGAGACCACAATCCTCTAAAAGCGCAGATGGATTTTGGCGAGTGATCTACTGACAATACTGACTACAACCTAACCAGCTAATTAACCATGGTTTTACTACAAATAAAACCAAAAAACCATGGTTACTATAGTTAAACCATGGTAACCACAAATTAACCATGGTCTTGCAACACTAACCATAGTTTAACCATGGTATTTGTAGTAAATCTGTGGTTATACAAATGGTAATCAATACGCCAAAAATAAACATGGTTACTACACTTTTGTTATAATAAGCCCATGGTTAATTTTCTAGTGTTTTGCCATAATGCCCAATTCAAACTAGCAGTGCAAATTAGCATAGGGTTGCAGAGCTGATGATAATCAGGTGTGGGTAAACTAATAACAACACAGTTGTAAACTGGGTTAAGACATGTTTTTAGGGGCATTATTAATGGCATCTGTCTATGTATAGTTCTATCCGTTTAGCTGTCAATCTCTTTTCCAGCTAGCTAGCTATCTAGATTATACATTAACAAATTATCTGTTAAATATTATTTTATAACATAATATAGTATTGTAGTTTACTCAAAAATGCAAATTGTCATCATTTACTCACCTTCATGTTGTTCTAATGCTATGGATTTCTTTTGTGGAACACAAAAAAAAGAATATCATTCTGTATTTACATTTCCTTGTATACTTCAGTTAACATGTTATTAACAACCAATTACGTTTTTTTTTTTAGTCAACCTCTGTTCACAACACATTTTTCTATTAATTATCATTTATTTTAAATACCTTAAATCAATTTTCACTGTATTTGTAATGTCCTATTTTCATTCATGGTTGAGGTTTAGGTGAAACAATACAGAAAAACGTAACTTAAACCGTTTAAAACAATGAGAAGTGCTGACTACACTTAAAGCTTTACAACTGGTCCACAACATGACTTTCTTCTGGTTCACCGCACACTCTTGTGCACTCTGACTCCCACATTCTTGCAGTTGCACTAGGATAAGTGCCATATCTGGTCTTTAGGAAATAAAGAAACAAAGCCTGTTAAGTGCTGCCGTCACGCTTCAGGGCAATACTCAGTTGTCGTGAAGCTGTGGAGGAGGGAGTATCTGAGGTGAGCGTGTAGTAAAGAACATCAGAGCATCAGAGAGCTCTTCAGTGGCCATTCTACAAAGACAACCTCCTGCGTTTCCCTCCTGTTTTGATGATCAACAGAACGGTGTCCTAGAGATGCTACTGCACCAAATCCCACTGAACACGTCTGCTTAAATGAGCTGTATTCAGCTACTGTTATAATTGACATTGATTGCCTTTGAAAGAGATGAGAAGGTGTTTTGTGAAGTGGGTTTCTGAAGTTTAAAGAGGTGTGGGAGAGAGTCAACACGCAAACGCGCAGCGATAACAAAGCAGCAGCTCAACAGTGGAGCTACAGATTCTGCTCACTTCACAAGACTGGTGTTATTGATGTTGCACAGATTAGCATGAAACTTTTAAGCATTTTGTCAGATTTTACCCAGAGCCAATTCTTTTTCAGATGCAAAGCATCTTTGTTGAATTTTAACAAAACCAAGTTTTTGAAATGTGTTTGGTTGTAGAGTATGGCAAACATCACTATTACTGCTTTATACTTTAACATTAGCCTGTGAATTTGAGAAAAATAACCCTAAATATAACGTCATGTGACTTGCTGAAGGGAGGTGTACTATTTTGTTAGTAATTACATAAAATGGGGGGGAGATTCAGTAGACCTGCACTGAGCAGACCAGAATATCATAGTGACTTGGGTCTGTAAGTAACCACCTAGCAACCACTCAGTACAACCTAGCAACCACATACTACACAGTAGCAGGGTTGAGCGCCATAGACCTAAGTCAGGGTAGTGCCATATTTAATATATTCATATAGAAGTACATGGGGTCATTGGATTGTTCTGTTGTTTAACAACATGCCGATTGTTCAGGTGACATTAAACTCAATATTGTATCTAACCTGATCAAGGTCTGTTCATAACTAAATTGAGAATGCCTTCAAAATTGAGTTATCTTCAAGGTAACAAACACAATGAAAAGAATGAACGGCAATTTGAGCTATAATGTAAGGAAGAATTCAAATAAATTGAAATTTAAGGGTATGAATTATTGTGATTTTAGTTTGCCAAGACTAACTTAAGTTTTGAACTTTGTTTATTTATTTATTTTTTTGTTTTGTTTTTAAATATGCATTATCACTAATGCACTGAAAGGGAGCCAATTCTTCAATTCAGATTTCACACATCCCTGACACTAGCAAACACTCAAAACACCTTAGCAACCACAAAGCAATATCCTAGAACACCTCAGCATTGTCATGACAGTTTTGCACAATTCACATTTTCTTCAGAAAATTTAAATGTCTAGATAACTTTATATTAGGGGTGTCCCCGACTTAGGATTCACATAGTCGAATCGGAATTTTCAAATCTTGCCGATAGTCGACTGATAGTCAAATCATATGTTTTGAGGGTGGGGCAAAATACATTACCAAGAGTCAAGTAGTCAGACATTCGACAGTCATAATTACTGACGTTAACACACAGGGAAAATGTGTAACAGACGCCTCGCAGATACAAACGAGGTAAATAATGTTTTATGTTTTGATTAAAAGATAGTTAACATTAAACCCTAAGAATTCACAACATTTTTTAAGTCAAGTCAAGTCACCTTTATTTATATAGCGCTTTTAACAATAGAGATTGTGTCAATGCAACTGAACAGCATTAATTAGGAAAATAGTGTCAATAATGCAAAAGGACAATAGTAAACACTCATTTTTCAGTTAAAGACAGTTCATCATTCAATTCAGTGATGTCATCATCCAGCTCAGTTCAGTTTAAATAGTATCTGTGCAATCATTTGCAATCAAGTCAACGATATCGCTGGAACTGAAGTGTCCCCAAGTAAGCAAGCCAGAGGCGACAGCGGCAAGGAACCAAAACTCCATCGGTGACAGAATGGAGAAAAAACCTTTGGAGAAACCAGGCTCAGTCGGGGGGCCAGTTCTCCTCTGGCCAGACAAAACCAGCAGTTCAATTCCAGGCTGCAGCAAAGTCACATTGTGCAGAGGACTCATCTGGTTCCTGTGGTCTTGTCCCGGTGGTCGTCTGAGACAAGGTCTTTACAGGGGATCTGTATCTGTGGTTTTTAACACTGATAATAATAAGAGATGCTTCCTGAGCACCAAATCAGCATATTAGAATGATTTCTGAAGGATTGTGTGAAACTTAAGACTCGCTACTATTCAATTTGGGAATAAATTAAATTTTAAAATATATTAAAATAGTTGTTTTAAATTGTAATAATATTTCACATCATTACTGTTTTTACTGTATTTTTGATCAAATAAATACAGCCTTGATGATCATGCAACTTTTTTGACAGTCATCAAAAAAAAATTCTGAATGGTAGTGTGTATATAAAATCAATTAAAGGACAAATACAAATGTTTAAAGTGGTCATATGACGTTGCTAAAAAGAACATTATTTTGTGTATTTGGTGTAATGAAATGTGTTTATGCATACTTCATAGGTTACAATAACACATCAAGCAGAAAGCATGTTATTCGGGAGTATATTGCTCCAATATTTTCAAAGGATTTTCACTGATTGTCTTCTGAGTTGTCTGTGTACATTCTGTTCCTTTGGAATGCAAAGGAAGTAAGGGTTTTGGTCATGCGGGAAGCTGGTGGTCGAAAATCATGGGATAGTCATGTGGCGTCACGCTGTACATCCTGTGCTGGCCTGCGGGCGTCATTTAACTCTTTTCCTGTTCGGGACATAAGGATTCTATGCATCCACGATCACGAGGCATCCATATGTCGTCAAAAGGCTTTTCAGCTCTGGTACAAAAGGTCTCTGTGGTATCTCTTGATTAGATTAATTCAAAGCCTCATGATGGTGATCCAGTGGCATCTCCGTATCCTGTATATGAAATCCCTACATAATCCACGAGATTCGGCGTAGTGTCTTTTGGTCCAATAAGTAATATCTCTGTCTTATCTGAATTTAATAGGAGAAAATTATTGGTCATCCAATCTTTTACATTTTTAACACATTCTGTTAGCTTAGATAATTTAGAAGTTTCATCTGGTCTTGTTGAGATATATAGTTGAGTATCATCGGTATAACAGTGGAAACTAATCCCGTATTTTCTAATTATATTACCAAGGGGCAACATGTATATCGAAAATAGCAGAGGACCTAGGACAGATTCTTGTGGCACTCCATATTTTACTGGTGATAATTGAGATGACTCGCCATTTAAATGAACAAGGTGGTAGCAATCGGACAGGTAGGATCTAAACCATCTTAAAGCCTGCCCTTGAATACCTGTATAGTTTTGTAATCGATCTATGAGTATGTCATGATCTATAGTATCGAATGCAGCACTAAGGTCAAGTAAAACTAGCAATGAGACACAGCCTTGGTCTGACGCAAGAAGCAAGTCATTTGTAATTTTAACAAGTGCAGTTTCTGTGCTATGGTGGGGCCTGAAACCTGACTGAAATTCTTCATAGAGATCTTTTTTTGCAGGAAGGAGCACAATTGAGCAGATATAGTTTCTCATATAGTAAACGCTTCGTAATTTATACAACAAAATGCTAATAGTACGACTTATAGGCTATCTGCACAAAATGCCCCGAATGCACATGAACGTGTCTGTGCGGCTCTGAATGAACTCCTTTTGTGGACGCGTTCTTCACGCAACAACGTGCAGAAACACAGCAAATAAACTCTAAAAATTTGATAAGATAGATAAGATCCCTAAAGTTGGAAAGACTAAAGTCTCAAAACCAAAGAGATATTCTTTATCAAAGTTAAGACTCTGCCACGCCCCCCTAAAACGGCTTGTTCCAACACGCCCCCACATATCTACCTCACTATGTGGAAATATTAGTATAATGCGGTCCAAATGTGCACGCAAAGAAAGAAGGCGTGGTTTCAGTAACCGCAGTTAGTGCTTTAAGCAGACTGCGCTTGTCGGAAGGAGGGACTTTGTAGAAAACTAAGTGTTTGAGAGAGGCAGGGCATAGAGGACCTACAATAATGTACAGTATTAGAAAAATAATGTGTTTTTTTGAACATTAAAGCATGTCAACATATTCTGTTGCACCAAATACACAAAATAATGATCTTTAAAAAAGCATCATATGACACCTTTAAATCCCTGCCGCCGAGATGCTCCTCTGTCCGTCACGGATTATGGAAAGTGAAACTTAACTCTATAGGGGTGGTTGGATTTATTCATGCACGTTAAAATATTTATTTAAAGCTTCTTTCTTTTCAGATTCCTATTTACAGCATTATAACTTACTGGGAGAAAACCGGTAGTTCTATGTGAAATCAGACATTTGAGCACCCCCATATAGCCAAAACGGCATGATCATAACTCCTCAGCGAATATTCGACTGTGAGATTGGGAGTTGAATCAGGCTCCTCCTATCAAAGCATCAAATCATCAATTATTCAGGACCCCTACTTTATGTGTGTAGCAATATTATGATACCAAGCTATCAAACGCTTTATCCCAAAGCTTGTAAATCTGAAGAGAAGGTTTGTTCTTCTTCCTTTTTTCATGTGTTGAGCATCAACACTGATGGCCTCAAGACCCAAATAGCAATCGTGTTCACTGACCCCTGGCAGAGAGGCTGTGTTTCTAGTGTGCCATTAGTACTTTTATTACAGCGTTTCAGACAGGCTGCAAGCTGAGAGAGAGAAGTTTTCAGTTCCTGCCGATCAGATTGAAAGTCCATGTTTAGACACATATGGAACGACCCACAGATGGAGGTTTTGTGTCCAAACAGTGATGGACAGTGCTGGTGTAATTAAACGACTGTAGACCAATGCCCCCCTTGTACAGCCACCGGTTTTTCCGAACCAAGCTGTCAGTGGGCACGGTTCCTGACAATGGCCAGCCTCAGACAGGAAAACAGGATCAGTCATGGATCTGGTGGTCAGACAGACGCACCACAGAGCTCCCTGTCTATTTAACGGAAGAAGAGAATGTGTTCAGACTAGCTGCCAATTGCAGCCCATAACAGGCTGTGGACTGTATCCCATATCAGATGACTAATTAAAGATGTATTCTGCCATGTTCTCTCATGTGGTCTTGGTTGGTGTCAGGGCCAGGCGTTGCCTGGGAAACCGGGTACCACAAAAGAACAAAGTTTGTGGGTTGAACATACTAGGGCTCTTGATTTTTATACTATAATGGTGTCTTGGTGTTGGCATTTTGAATGGCTGGCATGGAAATGCAATGACACTCCAGGGATGCTCCAAATCCTGAGCTTGAGACCAAACTCCAAACGTGCAGAACCTGAAAAACATCTTTGCAAACAGGGCTTGAAACACACACTGTTGTCTGGCTGCTACACTGGGATCCAGTTGGTTTTCTAATGCAAAATGAAGAAAGAAACCATGAAAGATTGTACGTTATAGTGGTTTTAAACCATTAGGAAAAATCTTTAATTTGGTCAAATCAATATAAATGTACAATCAAGTTAATAATTTAGTGCATTAATATTTGTAATCAAATTAAGGCTGCAAACTGTTGCCAAGCAGCATAACAACTTTAATTTGACTGACTGCTAACAACATGGCTCATCCAGTTTTGGGGCATCATGCCAGGTCCTACCAACACCTACCAGTAGGTGTTACAATGAATCATTTGTCAGTAAAACATTTACTTGACTCATAAATTGCCATTTGAATTTGTAAATAAGGAAGTAGATTTAAAATAAACTGAAATTCAAAGGAAAGCAAAGCTGTCTAGACAGAACGTTGGCTTGACAAAGTGTTGTCCAAAAACAAAAAAGTTTCGAAAAAGTAAAAAAGAAACAAACAGAGATGGATGGATGGATGGATGGATAGATTTGAAATATTCTTGTGTTATTTATTGAACCCAGGGTGTAAATTGGGTCATGCTACCATTGCTCACATATAAAAAATAAATAAAAGCATATGTGAAATCTTAAAAATTTATATTACTTGTACATATACTCTACTTACGAAACTATACAGTAGAAAATATAGATCTGAGTATTGCACAGTTTAATTTATTGCACTTATATTATTGTACTATTAAATCATTGTATGTTTAAAGATATAAAGGATATGAAGCTATATATAAGATAAAAGGGCATTAAGCTGCTGACTAGTCTGAGGTAAGTACAAATTGAAACAACTTCAGTCAGAGTAATATCTTGTCTCTTTAGTAACCACTGATTTCAATTTGGAACCCATTTAAAACAACGAACTTGTAAGATCATAACAGGACTTAAAGGGATAGTTCGCCCAAAAATGAAAATTCTGCCATTTTTTCACCCTCATGTTGTTCCGAACTTCTATCAGTTTATTTCTTGTGTGGAACATAAAAGACAATATTTTGAAGAATGTTAGTAGCCAAACAGTTGTTGATCCCCATTGACTTCCATAGTATAGAAAAAAATACTAAATTAGTTTGGTTACCAACATTCTTCAATAACAAAAAAAAAAGGAAATAGGAGGATCTTTAATGGTGGTAGCAGTAGAATACTTCTGTTGTCCTGACCCGAGTACAAGCTCTCATTCTAATCCTGAAAGTCTTAAATACTTATGTCTTATGGCGCTTTTCCACTGCATGGTAAGGCACGGTACGGCACGGTACGGCTCGGTACGGTTCACTTTAGGGGGGTTTTCCACTGGGTACAGTACCTGGTACTTTTTTTTAGTATCACCTCGGTTGAGGTTCCAAGCGAACCGCTCCGTTACCAAAACGTGACGTGTAAACTCTGCTGATCACGGATTGGCCGGAGAGCCAATTTAAATCAGCACAGCCAGCGAAGGATCGAACGCAACTGTTTTGAACGAACGCACCTTTTTTAGCAACCAAAAAGTGGTTGTTTCGTTGTCTGTTGAGGAAGTACAGACATTTCTCCGTTGATAGCAGAGGAGTGGATCCAGCGAGAGCTTGATGGGGCGACGCGGAATGAAAACGTTTTAGGAGTCGCGGCAATAGATGCGGCGCAACTATAACGACATGTGAATAATTCTGCCCATTCTAAAGCGATACTAAACTGCAGTGGAAACAAAAACAGAGCCGAGCCGAGCCAAGCTGTGCCAAGTCGTACCACGCAGTGGAAAAGCGCCATTATAACATCACCTGTGTACCTAATTACTGTTTGTCTGATGAGTGCTTAATCGCTGAACAAAAAGTGCAGAATCACTGAACAAAAAGAGGTTTCAATAAGTGCCACCTGCTGACGATAGCTGTAAATGTAAGCACAATAAAAGCTGTTGATTACAAAGATATTGATTGTTTTCCAAAGACAAATATTGATTGCAATGGTCTGTATCTTAAACCTGCATTGATTGCTTACCTCCATTGTAGCTGATTTCCCCAGACAAATGTTAATGCTTAGATGTTAACTTAAGTTTGATCTCTGATAAAGCTAGAATGTCCACTAATGTGTTTATTTAGAAAAAGGCATGAGTGGAGAAAAACGAGGCAATTTTATTTTTTATCAAATTTTTCATAAAACTGCAATTTAATTATATTATTTCTACAGGCTATACAAAAAAAAAGAAGGAAAAGAAAAAAAGAAAAAGAAGAAAAAAAATTATTGGGCTGAATAAGCTGATCTATTGCATGTTAAATGGTGGTTGCCTAGTCTATGAATGGTACACCCCCTTAAGCTCACAGAAGTGGTTTGACTCAAGTCCTCAGCAGCCAATGACACTGACCCGTTCAAACTGTTGACGCCTTAAAATTCACGTGTTTTTGGCCCTTATGGCCTTCCATATTTTAAAGACGCGACTCTCATTTAGCCAATCAACATCGCCAGAGAGATTTTGTTGAATATTAATGAGTTCTAAATGTATCTGTGACGCCACGCGCCGAACTCCTAGTACGCACTCCGGGAGGATTATTAATAAGAAATCATTAATAAAATTAGATTATTAAGAAGACCCCCGCCCCCCTACTGGAAGACAACAAGAAGATTTGGAGGTGCTTCTTTTCTTCTGGCACAAGACAAAACTCCGAAATAGGAGGATTGGAACTATCCATCACAAATCTGACCCCTGGGCATTTATATTAATGCTTTTTTTACTGAGCTTATGTTCATTTCATAATAACTGTTCAGTTTCATTTGTTACTCTCTGCTGTAGTATTTGGCCTTTTGTCTTTTCTGTGTTTTTCTCAAGTTTTGTTGCAGGTGACTGGGGCTCCAGAATAGATTCGCTGTAGGTCACGAAACCTTGAGGAAAGATGAGACCCGTTTCTTCTCTCAAGCTGTCTTTTCAGCTCCAGAAATTGTTTATTTGATTTCCCATAGCTATTCAACCTCTACAGAAAGGGATTTAATCGCTGTCAATGCAGTGAGGGACCGATGGGCCTCTGGGTTCAGATTGTTTGAAGGAAGTCAAACCCTCATCGTGTGGTGAGTAGGAAACGAGAAACAACAACAACAACAATATAGATGAATAACTAGTGATAATGGAATATATCATATAGAATTAGAAAAAAATACATTAATAAAACACAAAATAATAAAAATCTGCAATATAAAATAATAAAACAATAATCTAAAATAGCAAGCAACGATAATAAAATTAAATATAGTGTAATATAGAGTAACAATTAATTATAAGAAAATGTATAAGTTATAATATCAAAAAACTAAAATGATAATGACAGATAATAATAATAATAATATAAGCTATATAATAATATACAAAATATCAAATATCAAAAACAATAATAAAAAGATAACAATAATAATGGAATATAAAATAATAAAGAAAACAAAATAGAATTGTAATTAAAATAAAAAAACGTAAGTGCTAGCAATTAATAATTAAATATAATAATTAAAAATAATAATAAGGATATGAAGAAAAAAGACTCAGCTTTGTAATAATAATAATAATCATACATATATATAATATATAATAAAATAATACAATATATAATCATATAAAATAATAGTAAGGATATGAAGAAGAAAGACCCACAGTGTGTCTGAAATCACGTACTGTCTGAGTAGGTACTACATTTGAATTTGAACTTACTTCACGACCGTTAAAAAGTATGTTCTATATGAATATGGGTAGTATGAATGAATTTCAGATGTACTACATCCGCCATGTTGTTGTTAGTCTCATGACCTACCAGCGTCAGTTACGTCGCTTCACTGCCATTCATAAATCCTCTCCCATGGCCTCATTGGATAGTAAAGTGTCCATCGAATGCGCACTTCAGAATCCCAAGTAGATATAACTGCAGACCGGAGATCTCCAAAATGGGGCGTGAACTCCAAAAGTGGGCAGAACCTCCAAAATGGGGCGGGGTCTCCTCGAGCAAAGACTTTCACCATTGGCTCTGGCTCCAGCCAATTGTTATTGACTTACATTTCAAAATAAAATTGTATAAATTAAACATTGTTTGTAGTTCATCTAAAATAAAATATGCTATATAAATAAATATTCTCTGTGAGAGCAGAGTCCAAAGCTTGTGGCCAGTGGTGCTCGGACTGGAGTTTGAACCTCTGCTTCATGATATAAACGGGAATCACCCACGAGCTCTCCCGCTGTCACGATATCAGTCAGCTCTCACTATGGACTACATTTCCCACAAGCCCCGCACCTGGAACTAATTTCAGACACACACACCTGTGGTCTATCTGGAGCACTATAAATGTTGCTCTCACACACACACTCACTGCGAAGTATTGATTATGTTGATGATTGTCTGTCTGTTCGCTACTGCTCCGTGCCTGCCGATTCCTGAGCCTGAGTCTAATCTGTCTGTTCCTGTGTTTTGACCTTCTGCCTTTGTTTGACTTTGCTGTGACATTAAAGCTGCACTTGGATCCGACCCTGCCTTCTCGTATCCTTCCATCCGTAACACCCGCGAGGCATCAAAGGTGCAGCGCAAAATTTTACTCTTATCGCTTTTTTCCAAGCAACCTGGGGCTCGAAATTCTCAGGGTAGGAGGGGGTAGTGACGCTGGGTG
>NW_015506218.1:325312-338270 GCF_001515645.1 Sinocyclocheilus grahami | reverse complement strand
TTGTGCATGCGTGTCATGTGCCTGTCTGTCAATGGGAGGAAGCCACGCCCTATTTTGGAGCTCCCACCCCGTTTTGGAGTTCCTGCCCCCATTTGGAGATCTCCAGGCTGCAGTTATACCCTTCTCCAGAATCCGGGTGGAAATAGTAGGTCATCCGGGTACTTTTCGCCTACTGTTTTTTGAATACTATGAATTCAGACATACTGTATTACTCTTTTGGCGTACTGTTTTTCGCCTACTAGCCTAAATGGTAAGGAAGTATTCGATTTTGGAAGCAGCGCCAGACTCAGCATTGCAATAATAATAATAATAATAATATAGATATACGGTATAGATGTTGCTGTTATGGACCCTGATGAGAATCACCTGGACTAAGCAGACCATACCATCCGAGTGGCAGAGAGCAGTGGCAGTCTGATATACGGTATAGATAATAATATAGATTATAATAATAATCGCAATAGAGTAATAATAATAATAATATAGCAGCTCGACTCATCACAGAGCTCGATGAAGCAGCTCAGCGGGTGCTGGAGGGTCTCTGTGTTCAGCTTCTCGTGGGACGGCTGGATTGGATGGTGTTGGTGATGAGTGCTGTCCCTCCACACTACACTGTATGTATGGGAATGACCCGCGGCGTCAGGTGGAGCGACTTCGCCCCAAGTGAAGCACTCTTACCACAGCGAGACGCTGCTTTATTTCTCTCACTCGCAGTGAAGATCAATAGTGAAGGCTTCGCTCAGTGGGTGACGGATGGGGTTCAGTCCAGCTTTCTCGCGGGGCGGCTGACTCGCATTCGGGAGCTGTTGTGGTGAGAGCCAGTGTGAACCGGTTGTCTGGTTGGTGTTTGGTGCTGGTCCTCTTGGGGCTCATCCTCACAGAGGATCAGCATCAGGGGCTTGCTGTTCACCGTCCCGAGCTGTGATGAGTCACAAATCAGATAAACAACAACAATAATAATAAAAACAATAACAATAATAATAATAAACATGCACATAAGAAAGCAAATAAAAAAATAACAACTAAAATTATAATAATAAACAATAATAAGAATAGGTCTATAACAATAATAATACATGTAAATAACTATAATTAATAAATACATTTCATATTTTTCTAATATAAATTAGTAATATGTACAAATAAAAAATATTAAAATTAAAGGTGGGGTAAGCGATTTTCCAAAAACATTTAGAAAACTGATTCAGGCCGAATAGCAAAACAAACTTGTAGCCAATCAGCAGTAAGGGGCGTGTCTACTCATAATGTGGAGGAGAGAGCGCTCAGTACTTACATTAGCGAGCCGAGTGACAGAAAGATAGAGATGGCGGATAAAAAACAAAAGAGGAAAACGTCTGTGGAACAAAAGACGGTTTAAGGCAATAAGGCAAGAAGTAGGACCGTGTAAATATCGGATCAGCTTTCCAGCGCTGGAGAGAACTCAAGGAGCGGAAGGCCTGCGATCAGACGCTGAGGTTGCTTTGTTTCTTCTCGAAACGTGAGTAACACCAACAGCTAAAGTCTGTCTAGTACACTGGACGCAACAAAGCGACCGTTGAAAATCATTTGAAATTTGTGTCAATACGTCATAAATAGAACGCAGCAGCAGTTTTCTGTCGGGGATTTGTCGTGTCGTGAAGACCATAGATATGTATATATATCTATGGTGTAGACATCATCAATGATTATAATGAGTTATATAGTATTTTGTCGCGCCGCTCCACTCGCGTCCGGTGTAGACACGGTGTAACATTGGTTTTGCTTTGTTTCTCAGAACTAATCGTTGCCTGGGTTGTGTACGTATGTGTGGGGAGGAGCTATCAAAATAGGGGCGAGACCCTTTTGGGGTAGGGGCATGTTTGTTTTGGTGATTTCAAATGTCAATATTGGCTACCAGAAATCACTTACTCTGCCTTTAAAGTTGTGTTTGTGTTCTTTGATGTTAAGTGTTGATGTTTGTTGGATGTGTTTATCATCTCATATACTAAATGTTCACCAGCACATCTGTGTAATTTTAGCATTGCAAACATCCCCTTCACCCTTTACAATATATTTGTGTTCTTTGCATTATCATACTAAATTGCTAGTTATGCTCATATTCTGGAGTTAATTGCTAAGTTTATCTGATTTTCTCTATAAAACAGTGTTCTGTAACGCTGTTACTCTGACTGAGAGAAAAGAAATGCAAATACAGTCCAGGGTGCCTATTAAAGAGTACAGTAATCATGATAATGCAGTATTTACTGAAATATATTGTAACATTTTGTTAAATCCTAGCAATTTTTTACAGTGCACCTTTAGAAAATAAAATTTAACACTTCTCACATGCTCACTAATTCATCTTTTTTAAATGTCTACTAATGAGTTAAAATTAATTTAACTAAAAATTACATTGAAAATGAAAATGAAGGCAATTAAAGGGGTCATATGATGCTGCTAAAAAGAACATTATTTTGTGTATTTGGTGTAATGAAATGTGTTTATGCGGTTTAAGGTTAAAGAAACACATTATTTTACACATACTGTACATTATTGTTTCTCCTCTATGCCCCGCCTTTCTGAAACGCGTCGATTTTTACAAAACTCATCGGCCTGAAAAGCGAGGTGTGCTCTGATTGGCCAGCTATCCAGTGTGTTGTGATTGGCCGAATACCTCAAGCGTGTGACGGAAATGTTACACCCCTACCATACTGTGACGATGCCCTGTCCTTCCAGAGCGATGTTTCAAAAACATTAAAATCCATTATAAACGAGGCATTTGTTGCATCCAGTGGGGACATAATTACTGATTATAATGACTTCTACTGTCTTTTTACGTGTTGCGTTGCATCGAGCCGCATAAACATAAAACCATGTCTGCATTTGTGATCGGAGAAATGGCAAACAACAAGCCCTACTCTACACTGCCCAAAAAACTCGCTTTAAATATATAAAATATAAAAATTCCTCCATAAAATGTGCTGCACACATCT
The DNA here is from genome assembly GCF_001515645.1 of Sinocyclocheilus grahami. NCBI lineage: Eukaryota > Metazoa > Chordata > Actinopteri > Cypriniformes > Cyprinidae > Sinocyclocheilus > Sinocyclocheilus grahami. The sequence goes on along the minus strand of NW_015506218.1, from coordinate 335,298 downwards.
GAATATTTGGGTTGAACTGTTCTGGAACAGTGTTGTAAATACAACTTAACCACTGATTTCTAGTTGTGTCCATTTTTGGAAGACCAAACAAAGTAGTTTCGCTTTCACAACGAAACACAGCGTCACACACGGCGGCCTTGAGTGAGCAGAGACTGGGGGATAAAGTGAGGAACGGCCGGCGGGCTGAGTAAGCGGAGGCGGCGGATTCGATGAAGGAGCGTCCGGAGGGCTTGCAGCAACCACGTGACGACTCCGGGCTGGACTCCGCTTCGTCCACGGTGAAAGCCGATCCGGCGATCCACAGCACAAAATTGTAGTATTTCCTCAGCAACCAGCACGGATCATCTCCAGGCATGACGAAGCAGATATCTTATCTTATCTTATATAGCTTTTGGAAGGCCAAACAAAGTAGTTTCGCTTTCACAACGAAGCACACAGCGCCTTCACGACATGACGGCGGCAGCAACAATACTACAGTGAGAATAAAAGTTACGCCTTCTTTCTTTGCGTGAACATTTGGGCAGCGTTATGCAAATCTTCCCACATAGTGATGTAGACATGTGGGGGCGTGTTAGAACGAGCCGTTTTAGGTAGGCGTGGCTGACTCTTAACTTTTATAAAGAATATCTCTTTGGATTTGAGACTTTAGTCTTTGCAACTTTAGAGATCTTCTTTATGCACCAAAAACTTGTAACACTCCAAAGAGAAAGGAAAAATTGAAATCGCATCATATGACTCCTTTAAATGATTAGTGTTCACACTTACTATATTAACACAAATAAAGGAAACGTGCAGGGATGTATCAGAATGTGGAGTCTGGAAAGATCAAGGAACTTCATGTGTCTTCTGCTTGGCTCCACAGGAATGAATGAGCATGCGTGATCGGATATGACAGGCATATTTTTACGGGGCAAAAATGATGCTTGCCTTGTTAATCGACACTAATTACAAATGCTCCAAAGAATGAAAAAAAACGGAAAAAACACTCCCAGTAGTTCATTATAGTCTGATGCGCTTTCCATGATTTGATCTCTTTGCAATCTTTCTCTTCTTTTTTCCTGTGGTCCTGTTGTCTCTAATCTCTGTGTCATTTCCAAGGCCTGGTTACAGCCACAGTTTTAACACATCTGTCAAACACTATCTGATAAAAGCACAGAACCTTCTCACCAAGATAGGACCAGGAAATAAGACGAAGGGCTCCATGCATGGTTCAGAGGCTCCTCAAGGCATTACTCCCTGAAAATGCATTTGTCAATAGACTCATTTATAGCCTCTGTGTTTCTCACCCATCAAAATTATACGACAGCTTGATAGAAAATACGAAAGGGATCAGAAAAAAACTCAGTTTCAAACTTAAAATCGATATTATTCTGTAGTCTGTTTAGTAAAAATGAAAGAAGCCATTAATCTTTGAATTGATGCATTATGTAACCTATCATTCATTCATGCAGTGAATGCTCAGTGGAAAAAGAGTCTAGTGTGTCACGTCACATTCAAACACTATCTCACCCACACACAAACCTGCGAGCCATGGATTTTTTTTTTTTTACCTGTTTTACTCTTCCTCTCACTGTGTGCTGAGCTGTGCTTCCATACTATTCTGACATCAGTCTTTTTAGTTTTTTTTTGTGTGCACAAGCTGTTTCAGGATCAGTGCTTGCTGTTGCCCTCTTAAATGTCTCCAGACAATTTTATTTTCCCAGGAGTTCGTGCCAGTGATAAAGACAGCTTGTCATTCGGCTGGCACGGTTGTTGGTTGACCAAGGCCTTGCCATTATTAGAACAATGTCACCAGTATTTACAGTTGCCTTCAGCACACTCGGCTTTGCCAGACTGACCTCAATGCTGTCTTCATAAAATAAAATGTTATTTATAAGCCTTCAGAGCTGTTATGACCTTTTCCCCATTTGATTTTAAATGATTTGTCTAACTACTTGTCAGAGGCGGTTAACATGATATGGTTGTCTTGTTTTTAAGGAAAAATATCTACAACATTCTTAAAAATACTAAATTAAAAAGCAAAATTGAGTAAGACAATAGGACTTATTTTGAATGTATATATACTTAAAAAAAGAATTAGTGTGTATATATATATATACAGTATATATATATACTGTATATGTGTGTGTGTGTGCATGTGTATGACATTTCTTTTTAATGTGTTTTATTGCCACCTGTAGAAACCACACTACCCATAATGTCCATAAAGAGATCCACCAATCAGAAAAGTTGCTGTTGCAACATGCAGTCACTGCCCAACCATGAAGCAATGCAAAAAATAATCATAGTATAAATACAATTTTATGTGTATAGCTAAATATTTGCGTACTTCTTGAAGCTGGTTGGTTCAAGACAATGAACAGGAAATATTTTCCAGGGCTCAAGGCTGCTGAAAAATTGGGCAGTCACTGTTGCACTCTATTGCAATATATCCGGTCTTGGGGGGGAAAAGAAAATAAGAACATTTCTAGCCAAAGATTTACGCTACCATGCTACACTTGCACCCAGCACAAAAATATGGGCCACTCACACCAGTGCTACAAGGCTGTCTGCAAGCGTGACATGAGAACACCGTAAATGAAGAAGAGCTGGGAAGATGGCTGTTCCAGATGGAGAAATGTCCTGCAGCTACAGATGAAGAGTGGAGGGGGGAACTCATTAGCCAGGCAGAGGACGAAAAGTCTTGCCGTAAGGAGTGCTGCCACACTGGCGACTGCACAGGTACAGGAACTGGCACAGCCAGTCACATCAGTCTGATTATTCATGGTTGACATCATTTCCTAGAGCGCCCAAGGAAATTCAGTTTCTGTACATCATTTACCACAATGTTTTACTGCAACAAGAATAATGGGAATTACACAGAACTCTAAATGAATGTGTAAAAATAATATGGGGGGAAATGTTCTTAAAGAATAGTACACCCAAAAATGTACATAAAACATAAAAACATACCCTCAGGCCATCCAAGATGTAGATGAGTTTGTTTCTTCATCAGATTTGGAGAAATGCAGCATTACATCACTTGCTCAACGATGGATCCTCTGCAGTGAATGGGTGCCATCAGAATGAGAGTCCAAACAGCTGATAAAAACATCACAATAATCCACAAGTAATCCACACCACTCCAGTCCATCAGTTAATGTCTTGTGAAGTGAAAAGCTGTGTGTTTGTACAGAAAATACATTTTTCACTTTAAACCGTCTCTTCTGGCCAAAATATGAGGCCATAATCCATAATAACGCTTCCTTCAGCGAAAAAGTCTATCTCCTGTTGTCCTCTCACATCAAAATACACTGACATAGAAATGTTAGAAATGTTTTGGACTGTTTTTGTTTGTAAACGGTGCTTGAAATGCATATTTCTCTCCTGATTCAGACAAGATGCCTTTTTCAAAATGCAAATAATAATAGCCTAATTATTATTATAATGTTAATAATAATCAAAACTTTATTTAATCTTATTTATAATTCTGTCCCTGTCATATTCATAAACAGACCAAACACATTCCAGCAAGCAATTTCCATGATGAGCTTCTTGATCGAGTCTTTTTATTTTTGATCAGCTTCTCTTTCTTCTTTCTTCTTGTCTGTCATAACAAAGAATTCTCTATTGCTTATCCTTTCTTCACCTCTCTGATGCACTTCTCAGGTCATCTGGGTCAACTAATTGCTAGTTTGTCCTTATTTGAAACTCTGGATATCAGCCAACATTTTGTAAATCAATGAAATTGGCTGTTTGTTACGTGGGAAAGATCTCTGCAGCTGTTTTAATAGAGAAGCTGTAATGGCATTTGCCGCCGTCCCCTGCAAGGACAAAACACATTTTCTGAGAGCACAAATGTAAATCATTTTGAAAAGTACTTTTATGTAGCAATGTTCTGCATACACTTTTTATTAATCTAAACTATAATGGATGGTTAAATTTCAATGTCAGATTGAAGTATAATGTCCTGGCATGCTCTCCATCTCTTTCTCTGTCTCTCTGCTTTAGGTTGGTACATGAGCTGTTTGCTTTGTGCTGATGAGCTGGTGGGGATGAGGCCTGTTGTTTGTTTCCTGCTCTTTGCATTCTGGTCATGTCAACAGTAAATGGATATCCAAGACAATGACCTTTGAGCCAATTGGGATGCAAATTACAAGGGTCCACATAAGCTTCGAACAAAATGTTAGGGGACTAGAAATACATACATTAGGGTTGGCAACACTGGCTGACTTTCAGTGCATGAGCTGGAATTTTAAATTGGAATAGCAAGTGAAATCACTGAATTGTAATTCAAAGAAACTGAAAATAGTTTTTAAAAAATGATTGCATTTATAATTTATAATGCATTATAATGGTAAAAATGTTTTTATGCCTATTTTTCAACCGATTAGTCAGTTAAGATCAAAATTATCTTATCTGGAACCTGTGATGTATATTTTTATATATATAGAATAGGAACAGCATTTTTTTTTTAAATAGAAATCTTTTGTAACATATAAATGTCTTTACTGTCACTTTCGATCACTTTAATGCATCCTTGCTGAACGAAATTGTCTTTAAAGTAATGGAAATATTTTCTTAAAAGAAAAGCTTACTGACTCCAAACTTTTGAACGGAAGTGCATTACTTTAATATTTTTATTTTAAAATATGTTTATCTGTTTATATAGTACATTATATACTCAAGTATGATAACATGTTTCTGGGGAACTAATACAAAAATCTGTTGAAAACCACACTTATGTTAGTTAATGAATTTCTTTTATTATTTTCATCGTTATAAATTAAATAATTATATATCTACTATCAGTGTTGGGAAAAGTTACTTTTAAAAGTAATGCATTGCAACATTGCGTACTCCATAAAAAAGGTAACTAATTGCTTTACTTTTTTATGGAAAGTAATGCATTTTGCTACTTTTGTGTTACTTTTCGTCACCTGAGCTGGGCTTGCTTATATATATATATATATATTTTATACCAAAAAAGTTATGTTTTTGGCCATTGTAAAGGCCCTTTCACACCAAAAGTGAAGTGAATAAGACTCAGGCTGAAGGACGTTCCTCTGCCTCTTCACCTCACTCCTGATTTCTCTCAACATGAGGACAGGAGAGCTGTAAGTGAATAAATGGGAAAACAAAGTAACTTGTGTGCATTACTTTGTAAAAAAAAAAGTAACTCAGATATTTAATTGTAAATGTAAAAGTACTGCATTACTTATTTGAAAAAGTAATCTGATTATGTAACTCACGTTACTTGTAATGCATTACCCCCAAAACTGTCTACAATCCTTTGAACACACCAAAACATACTCATGAACTTCCACTTTAGGTTTTACCATGCCATGGAAATGTGGATTTCACACCATAAACCTCTCTCAGGAATAATCTGCCTCTGACCCTCGTTCACCCATTTTTTTCCACTGCTGTCCTCTCCCTCTTCCTCCCAGGCGTTCTTTCTCTTTCTCTTCCTGCTTCATTGTTCAAGGTTATGTGTGGAGGAAAACCAAAGCCAAATGCTCCATGGGAACAGATCAAAGAGAATAATTCCTTTCCTGTCCCTCTCCCCTTTACCTCCTCAGAGGCTCAATCCTTGGACTCTACACACGTCATGTGTTTCAATCCTGGCCTGTGCGTTCACAATACAAAAGCGATGATAACAGGATTACTTTTAGTCCTGATTATCACAGGGCGGCATACAAAGGACAGTGTCTGAAAGAATCCCAGGAAGAAATCTTTATGTCTCAATAATGAAAGACACAGAGCCCAGAACTGTAGATGTTCTGTAAAGCTTCTGGATTGACAAAACGTGTGACTTCAGTGCATTTCTGCAACAACATAACACTAAATCAAGTGTATGGTGGAACATGAAGTCAAATAGTGTACCAAAAGCCTAAACTCAACATGAAATGCAATTTGCATCCCAAAGAAATAGTTCACCCAAAAATGAAAATTTGCTGAAAATGTACTCAACTTCAGGCCATCAAAGATGTTGCTGAGTTTGTTTTTTCATCAGATTTTGATGCATCACTTGCTCAACAATGGATCCCACCCAGCCTCCCTCTCCCAGATTCAGCCATTTCCTCTGCCCTTCTGAATAGAACGCAGGGCCAGTTTCCTGCGTTCCCATTTTCCCTCCTCTCATTTGTTTCCATAGTTACTCATTAGTCGTCACCTGTTGTGATTCTGTTAATCATCTGTCTATTTAAGCCCTCAGTTTTAGTCAGTTCCTTGTCTGGTATTGTTTATATGTTTCTGTTGCTTCTCCATTGGATTTATTAGTTTGTTGACTTCTGCATTTTGTGCTTGATCCTGTACAACAAGTTACACAAACAGGTTTGTTTTTATCATTCGGTAAATCAGTGAGCGAATGAAAGATGCAAAATTTAATTGGGCCATGTGAAGAAGTTCAGAATGATTGTTACATTTTACAGTCTGTGCTAATGGTATAAAATTCTCCTGACTTTTCTTACATTTTATGTAAATTGAGACTGCCAGTTGCGCTTTATGTCAGCCAATTCTTTTGACATTGACTTCATATCAGTATGGGCAATAGAGAAGAATGGCGAAAACTTCAATTCACATTCAAGTCTGACTGACAAGTCTTGGCAATATTATTTAGTTAGGCCACTGAAAGCCAGGGATTTCATATTGCATTTGGGTAAGTTGTGTGTTAAACGGAGTCTGGTTCGGCAGGCATTTCTGTTTGAGTCTATACGCTTTCAAGAACTGTCTTTTCAGCCCAGCGGATTTTTCTGATGTTGTAGGCACATTTATTAAATTGACCTGCCGAAAGCCCTTGAGTCTGACGTGACGGTGTCTGCTTTCATTATCGTCTCTACAGAGAAATCCAAAGCGCGAACATTGAGGTAGCGCGAAGATGGTTAATAGATCCCAACTGATGAAATATGAACTGTAAATTATCTATTTACTTCCACAGGTATGCACAGAATGATTTTTTTTTTAACTTTCATAAGCACAGATTGAACATTAAAAATATGAACTGTACTGCTCAAAGTATACGACGCTCACCGATAATGGATTCTTGAAGCTCCATTTAAAACTCATAAAAATGCATTCAAATGCATTCGTTCACAAAGTTTTAACATCAAGATGTCAGATTTTTACATTAAACTCTGCAGGACACCGGTCCTCCAGGACCAAGTTTGGTGACCCCTGACTTTATGCACCACTGTAGTGTCACCAAACAAAATTGCAGGTTTCCAAACACTCCCCTTGTCTCCCATTGGTCAGAATAACAGAAGGTCCCGCCCAAAAACTCACACCATTGGTTGAGCCAATGTCACTGCATTGGTCAGTAACGGAGCCAGAGTGTTTACACTTTTTAGGGGAATTAGACTACAAATAGTTTACTTTTTAATTGTCTCAGCATACTGAGCTAAAATCAAAATGTTTAAAATACAAAATGTTTACCTTTGAGTGGTGTTCTGTCCTTAGGCATCCGTAGACCAAGCCTCTGCTGCCCTCTGTAGATGAAGCTCACATTGACGAAGTATACTGTTATCAAATGACTCTACGCTTTATGAATGTGTGTCATTTTAGCCCAAAATATCTATTTTCTGTTCAAATAACTAATTCAATCAAAAATCCTAAAGGAAGTGTAATTGAATTCCGTCATAATTTAAAACCAAAAGGATCCTAGTAGCATCAAATAATACTGATCAAATTCAACAAATCTAACAATATACATTTCAGTTTGTCTTGTTTGACTCTTACGTGATTGCTATTCCTATGGATAGTTCTCAAAAGTGGTTTTTTGATTCTATAAAATCGGGTACGCGTGCTTTTAGATAAAAGGGAAGATTAAGGTCCACCAGCCTACATAATATTTTAAGTATTTTTTGCTTCTCATATCAGCTTATAACAGCGAGGGGGGGGAAAGTAACCCAACAACAAAAGCACAAAGCGCAGGTGAATTTAGGTCAGGCTACTTCACACCGCCCGGCCTGTGAGGGCGCTATAGCAGCACTGCCATTGTTTAAAAGCAGACTTTTATGTCACAGGAAGCGCGACTGTTGTTGTGCCGGAAGTGAAGCGTGTTGTCGGCAGCGCAACGATGGCGAGCGCTGCAGCAAAACAACCCGCGAGAACCGCGAGCAAAGCCGCGTCCGGAGGGACCGGAGGGACCGGAGGGACCGCGGGGGGAGCTCCGGCGATGCCGCTCGCCTCTCCGCTCATGGGCGGCTTGAATAAGAAGAAGAAGCCGTTCCTCGGGGTGCCGGCGCCGCTGGGTTACGTGCCCGGTCTGGGAAGAGGGTGAGAGACCGAAACATCCAGTAATCATGACAGGACTCATTACTTATAATAACACTGCTGATTCTTAGACGTTGTGCTGTTTCGTTGATGTGTAAGTTGGTGTGTTGATGTTATTGCTGATGTGTTATTAGACGGCTTGTAATTTAAGCTTTGAAAAAAGTCTCTTATGGTCACCAAGGCTGCATTATTTGATCAAAAAATACAGTAATATTGTGAAATATTTTTAAAAATTTTAAGAACCTGCTTTCAATTTGAATGCATATCAAAATGTAATTTATTCCTGTGATACAAAGCTGAATTTGCTGCAGCCATTAAGTCAGTGTCCAGTTCAACATTAAAGTCTTTTCAAAAATAATAATAAGAGCTATTCCTTGAGCATCAGATCAGCATATTATACTGATTTCTGGAGGATCACGTGCCACTGAAGACTGGAGGAGTGATGCTGAAAATACAGCTTTGATCACAGGAATAAATTACATTTTTAAGTATATTAAAATAGAAAACCATACTTTTATATCAATGGTAACGATATTTTACAATATTACTATTTTTTTGGTCAAAGAATTGCAGCGTTGATGAAAGGAAGAGACCAAACTTTTGACCGGTAGTGTTACGTGTTGTCATATTTTGCGTTGCGTGCTGAGTTGTAATGTGTTGTGCTCCTCAGTGCTACGGGTTTCACCACGCGATCTGATATCGGCCCCGCTCGTGATGCCAATGACCCAGTGGACGATCGGCACGCACCCCCTGGGAAGAGGACGGTGGGCGATCAGATGAAGAAAAACCAAGAAGATGAGGAAGAGGATCTGAATGACACTAACTATGATGAGGTGCACCAGCAGTTTCTCATGAGGAGGGTCGTGTCGACCTGTGCCATATGTGATTGCATGCACAAAAAAAGCAACAGAATATACAATAGGGCTGTCAAAAGAATTTCGAATATTCGTCGAATTTAAAATAAAAATCCACATTCGAATGCAAAAACGTTGCATTATTTTTAGGTGTGCGTTAAAGAGGCAGCCTTATCAGCGGCGCACGAGATGCGATGACGACGTAAGTGTATTATAATGTTTTTGTCAGCCTGTCCAGTTGAAGCTACTAGATGCGGCGCTGCTGCGTTGTTCATTACAAATATTGCGGGAAAAGAGAACATCAATGCGGAGAAGATCTTGTTTACATCAAAACTAGGGATGTAACGATTCGCTCAACTCTCGATTCGATTCACGATTATTATAATTTTTTTTTTAACAAAATGAGATTTAAGACATTATAAATTAAATGTGTCCTTGTATTATTGCTTGGACAAAATGCTGCACGTTTCTTTGTGAAATTGAAATATAACACTATAATAATGTACTAATATAGCACTTGCATATTATTGGTCTTTTGTTGGTTTTGATTGCTTCTATTGTCCTCATTTGCAAGTCGCTTTGGATAAAAGCGTCTGCTAAATGACTAAATTTAAATATAATGTAAATAACAAAATTGAAATTTTAAAACAAGCCCCAAATCAAATAAATAAGTAACACAAATAAAATAAATTTCTTCATATAAACTAACTAAGGCTTTGTCTGTGCTCTTTACATTTAAAGTTAGAGGCAACCACTGCATTTTAATCACGATCCAAACAAAGACGCTGCATACATGCAACATGAGCAGTTTTTAAACTAAATTAGATTGTATAATTTCGAAATTTGAAGCAAAAACAGGATGGTTTGACTTCAGTTTTG
>NW_015506218.1:310618-324594 GCF_001515645.1 Sinocyclocheilus grahami | reverse complement strand
TTAGAGGCAACCACTGCATTTTAATCACGATCCAAACAAAGACGCTGCATACATGCAACATGAGCAGTTTTTAAACTAAATTAGATTGTATAATTTCGAAATTTGAAGCAAAAACAGGATGGTTTGACTTCAGTTTTGTGAAACTATGCATAAAAAATATCTGCATGAAACCGAAACAGCAGACGAGCTGAACGAGACGCAGATTCAGTCTCTGCCAGCAGGTGGCGCTTAAAGCATTTCCTGGTTTCCGCTGTAAACAAAGCAGCGCTGCACTTATGAACTTTAATATGCATTATACAGAGGCAAGCTGAAAAGAAAAAATACCATCTAAACTTTTCTAAAGACAGTACGTTCCCCTCAGACATACATTCATATAAACTCCTACCTGTAATTGAATCGCGATTTGTTTAGCATCTCAACCGATTTGAATCGATTTTCAAACCGGAATGTTAATCGTTACATCCCTAATCAAAACCGAAACCAAGCCGTTCACAAAGAACACATATTTCACGCATTTTCTAGAGGGACATCTATCAGCGTTGCATTCGCATCTCACACAAGAGAGCCGCATGTTTAGAAAGCCATGTAAAATTAATGCAAGTTTAACTTTGAAAAAACATATCTTCAGACTTTATGGCGGGGGGTTTTCCCCATCCCACTGCAACTCGTGTTTTTAAATGAAAATGTACTCTGTGTGATTGGCTTTCCGCCCTTTGTATTAAACTATGCATACATACATGAAGCTGTTTTGTTTATAGTTGTTTAAGCAACTTAATTATAATTGGTTTATAAACATTATTTTAAACATTATGCACTTTTTTCCGCAGATAGTCGTGTTATCTTATGCTTTGAATGATGCGCCCTCTTGTGGCCCCAGGAGAGAAGCCAAAAGCGTTTCTTCACCCTAACTGAAATTATGCATTTTAAATTCGAATATAATTCGAATTTTGATCATATTTAAGTACAAAAATTCGAATTTAGTTTTTCAGCTATTTTGAGAGCCTTAATATACAAAACTGTGTTCAATATATATTAGGATTGATTGAGATCACATTCTGACTGTGAAAGGAAAAGCTATTAATTTTTGTTTAACTTTATTGGTAAAACTTTGTATTGTACTATTAGCCTGAATCCCTGATATCCTCTAGTTCAACGGCTATGCAGGCAGTCTGTTCTCCAGCGGGCCGTATGAGAAAGACGATGAGGAGGCCGACGCCATTTATGCCGCACTGGATAAGCGCATGGATGAGAGACGCAAAGAAAGAAGGTGAGCATGAACTTGGCTCTCTCATCTGCACTTGTTTGTTGTTATGTAGTGTCTCTTTGTTTATTTCCTTGATGTATCCGCAGGGAGCTGCGAGAGAAAGAGGAGATCGAGAAATATCGTATGGAGCGGCCCAAAATTCAGCAGCAGTTCTCAGACCTGAAGGTTTGTGTGACAATTGTTCTGCTGAATTATGATTTGTTCGTCAAAATGTTTCCATAGCTACTTTGTCCTACAAATAATATTTGGAATTTTAGTTTGAACTGTGACAGAATTTTAATATTACTAAATAATAATGGTAAAAATCAACATTTGGGGTTTATAATTTGTTTACTCTCTTACGGGGTCCGTAAGATTTCTTATTCAGCAAAGCCGCATTCAATTGATCAATAGTGACAGTAAAGACATGTATAATGTTACAGAATATTTCTATTTCAAATAAATGCTTTTCTTTCAAACTTTTCATTCTTCAAGGAATCCTGAAGAAAACACAATTTCCACAAAAAATTTCAACATTGATGATAATAAGAAATGTTTCTTGAGCAGCAAATCAGCATATTAAAATAATTTCTGAAGGATCATGTGACATTGTAGACTGGAGTAATGATGCTGAATATTCAGCTTTGATCACAGGAATAAATTACATTTTTAAATAAATTCTAATAGAAAACAGTTCTTTTAAATTGTAATAATATTTGTGTTTACTGTATTTTTGATCAAATACTTGTAGCCTTGGTGAGCAGAAGATACTTCTTTAAAAAACACTTTCAAAACACACCAACCCCAAACTTTTGAGCGGTAGTGTCATGTCAACAATAACCCTGTTGTTGCATTATTTCTGCCTTCCAGAGGAAGCTGGCTGAGGTCACAGAGGATGAATGGTTGAGTATTCCTGAGGTTGGTGATGCCAGGAACAAACGTCAGAGGAATCCCCGCCATGAGAAGCTCACACCTGTGCCAGACAGCTTCTTTGCTAAACACCTCCAGACTGGAGAAAACCACACCTCTGTTGACCCACTGCAGGGGGTGAGTAACATTCTGTCACCTTTCACATGCGCATCATCGTCTTTAAAGGGGTCCTATTATGCTTTTTCACTTTTTGAATTTTAGTCAGTGTGTATGTTTGGGCATAAAAAAGATCTTCAAACTTACAAAACTTACAAATCTCAAAGTCCACTCCAAAGGGAGATATTTCATTTTAAGGAGCTTCCCCTGGAGCTTACGCCATCGGCAACCAGTCTTATTGCAAGCAACTCGTCTTTGTTCTGGACTTGCACAAACTGCGTTGCAATGCAATCGGTTTCCAAAATGTCATTTATGTGAAAATAGGAAGTCTGTAAACGCCCGTTAACACAGGCCAAAGATGCTGAAGACGGACACACAGAGAAAAATACTGTAGCAGGCAGATCACTCACTGTTCATGATGTACAGACTATTGGAAGAAAATCCTCAATATTGATTTGGGTGTTTATATGACTGTGTTTCTGGGGGGAACTGACTGTCTTCAGAAAAGTTTAGATGGTATTTTCTTTTAATCTCGTCTCTGTATAATTCATATTAAAGCAGTGTTTCAGTGCAGATGCTTTGTTTACTGCGATAACCAACAGGGTTCGTACAGTCATGAAAAACCTGGAAAAGTCATGGAATTTTAAAACACCAATTTCCAGGCCTGGAAAAGTTTTGGAAAAATAATTAAACCCAGAAAGTTTTGGAAAAGTCATTGAAATCTATTTCACCGTCATGGAAATGTATTGGTAAAAATGTGTAGGAACCCTGACCAAGGAAACGCTGTATCTGCTGTTCCATGAGCGCCTCCTGCTGTCAGAGAGAGAATCTGCGTCTCATTCAGAGCTTCTGTTTGCTTCGTTCAGGCATGTAGTATAATTTCACAAAGCTAGTCAGAACATTCTGTTTTTGCTTCAAATTGGGTTATTATTAAATCAAATTATGTATATGAAATTATATAACTAAATGATATGAAATTATATGTATATGAATTATATAACTACAATTAAATAACTGTAATTACAGTTTTTGGTTAAATAAAGATGTCAGTCTTTATTTTTCTTCTGTTTAGGAAACAAATCAAAGAAAAATAAACAAATTCTACTGTTCCTAATATTCTGTATGTTGATCAAAAATAAAATATATTGTGTTCAGCAGAAAAAAAGTTTTTTTTTTTTTTACCCAGTCATTTAAAAATAACAAATTTTAGAGATGTAACGACAATACCGTGATACCGTGATAGTTTTGCTTAAGGTTATCAAACCATCAAAATCTCATACCGGCCCATGCCTACACTGGACTATGGTATAAATAAATTCAACTGTATAACAGTTTCACTGCAATTCATGTTATAATGTTAGAATTAAATAACAATAAAAATAATGCATATGCACTTATCTGTACATAGTAAATGCAGTTATTTTTAAGCGGTTGTTGACATCCTATCTAAAATGTGATTTAGCCAAAAAAAAAAAGCAACAACAATAACGTTACCACTCTAATTTGTCTAATATTAGAGTGTGTGCAAAGGTTGTGCGCGATCCTCTTGTTCAATATTCTCTGGGTCTGAATCTGGCTCAAATTGATATGGCAATATTGACCCCATCCTTAACTAAACCAGAGCAGACGGAACTTGCTGCTTCAGCAAGGGGCGGGGCAGTACCGAAACACCGTCTAAGCTGTTCGCCAATCACAACTCACTGGGACAGCTAAACAATCACATCACATTTCGTTTTTCGGAAGGTGGGCCTTCATCAAACCCGGAACTAATCGAGCCGTTTGTGCCAGGATGGGGAGAAAGGTATTGTAATAATGTAAATTATGTAAAAAATTATGCGTTTTTCGAACCACCAAGCATGAGTGCATGTTCTAGTACACCCCCAAAACAAATTCAAGACATTGTGACATTGTAAAATAGGACCCCTTTAAGAAAAATATGAATATAATCAGAGCACAACGCATTGCTTTGCTGGATCCAGTGCACCAGTGCACTTCATTGCAAAATATGCAACAATGCAATTTCTAATTGAGCTGTTTCCTTTTTCAGCAATTTAGTGGGCTAGCGACATCCTTTCCAGGGGGCTTGAACACACCCTACCCAGGAGGCATGACGCCTGAAGCTGGAGAGCTGGACATGAGGAAGATCGGACAGGCCAGGAACACTCTGATGGACATGAGGCTCAGTCAGGTGACGCACCATATAGCATTTAATTGCAAACTGAATTATTTTGAAGAAAGCCAGAAGTTTTTACAGAGTATTTGTTGGTGTCTCCAGGTGTCTGACTCTGTGAGTGGACAGACAGTTGTTGATCCTAAAGGCTATCTCACTGATCTCAATTCCATGATCCCCACACATGGAGGAGACATCAGGTACTGAGTGTTTTAGCCTCATGAGCTTTATATCTGGGCTGTAACCGAAACCCTGCGGATATTCTATTTCCCCTGGAGCATTCATCATGGTAATTACTTGCTGGCGTTTTGCGGCAAGCTTTGCGTGCGCTTTAACATGGAACTCTTCCAGCACTCGTTTATTTATCATTTAAATAAATGATAATATTCAGTGATGTGAAATGTGGAGTAAGGTCTGGTGCAGTTGCAGCTTGTACTTATTACTAAAACAAGAACGCAAACGAGTAGCATTAATAGTCATTCATTTTAGTTAACATATGCTATGATAATTTTCTTATTGTAAAATAATGGAACATTTAGGTCATGAATATTGTCTCAAACGTCATGGAAATGTATTGGTAAAAATGTGTAGGAACCCTGACCAAGGAAACGCTGTATCTGCTGTTCCATGAGCGCCTCCTGCTGTCAGAGAGAGAATCTGCGTCTCATTCAGAGCTTCTGTTTGCTTCGTTCAGGCATGTAGTATAATTTCACAAAGCTAGTCAGAACATTCTGTTTTTGCTTCAAATTGGGTTATTATTAAATCAAATTATGTATATGAAATTATATAACTAAATGATATGAAATTATATGTATATGAATTATATAACTACAATTAAATAACTGTAATTACAGTTTTTGGTTAAATAAAGATGTCAGTCTTTATTTTTCTTCTGTTTAGGAAACAAATCAAAGAAAAATAAACAAATTCTACTGTTCCTAATATTCTGTATGTTGATCAAAAATAAAATATATTGTGTTCAGCAGAAAAAAAGTTTTTTTTTTTTTTAACCCAGTCATTTAAAAATAACACATTTTAGAGATGTAATGACAATACCGTGATACCGTGATAGTTTTGCTTAAGGTTATCAAACCATCAAAATCTCATACCGGCCCATGCCTACACTGGACTATGGTATAAATAAATTCAACTGTATAACAGTTTCACTGCAATTCATGTTATAATGTTAGAATTAAATAACAATAAAAATAATGCATATGCACTTATCTGTACATAGTAAATGCAGTTATTTTTAAGCGGTTGTTGACATCCTATCTAAAATGTGATTTAGCCAAAAAAAAAAAGCAACAACAATAACGTTACCACTCTAATTTGTCTAATATTAGAGTGTGTGCAAAGGTTGTGCGCGATCCTCTTGTTCAATATTCTCTGGGTCTGAATCTGGCTCAAATTGATATGGCAATATTGACCCCATCCTTAACTAAACCAGAGCAGACGGAACTTGCTGCTTCAGCAAGGGGCGGGGCAGTACCGAAACACCGTCTAAGCTGTTCGCCAATCACAACTCACTGGGACAGCTAAACAATCACATCACATTTCGTTTTTCGGAAGGTGGGCCTTCATCAAACCCGGAACTAATCGAGCCGTTTGTGCCAGGATGGGGAGAAAGGTATTGTAATAATGTAAATTATGTAAAAAATTATGCGTTTTTCGAACCACCAAGCATGAGTGCATGTTCTAGTACACCCCCAAAACAAATTCAAGACATTGTAAAAGAGCATAATAGGACCCCTTTAAGAAAAATATGAATATAATCAGAGCACAACGCATTGCTTTGCTGGATCCAGTGCACTTGAAGATTTCATTGCAAAATATGCAACAATGCAATTTCTAATTGAGCTGTTTCCTTTTTCAGCAATTTAGTGGGCTAGCGACATCCTTTCCAGGGGGCTTGAACACACCCTACCCAGGAGGCATGACGCCTGAAGCTGGAGAGCTGGACATGAGGAAGATCGGACAGGCCAGGAACACTCTGATGGACATGAGGCTCAGTCAGGTGACGCACCATATAGCATTTAATTGCAAACTGAATTATTTTGAAGAAAGCCAGAAGTTTTTACAGAGTATTTGTTGGTGTCTCCAGGTGTCTGACTCTGTGAGTGGACAGACAGTTGTTGATCCTAAAGGCTATCTCACTGATCTCAATTCCATGATCCCCACACATGGAGGAGACATCAGGTACTGAGTGTTTTAGCCTCATGAGCTTTATATCTGGGCTGTTTGTGTTGCATTTTCTAATGTCATTCTATGTGTGCAGTGATATTAAGAAGGCCCGTCTCCTCTTAAAGTCAGTGAGAGAAACAAACCCTCATCACCCGCCCGCCTGGATCGCTTCTGCTCGTCTGGAAGAGGTGACCGGGAAGCTGCAGGTGGCCAGAAACCTGATCATGAAAGGCACCGAGATGTGTCCCAAGGTGAGGCACAAAAAGAGGGAGGAAATGGTCTTGTGTGACTAAATTAAGGTCCCTATATATTTAAGGCAAAGTTTTTTTTTTTTTCATTCTTCACTTAGGGGTAAAAAGAAGTTTGAAATATCTTAGCAGAGGTACACTGTTAGTGAGCATCCCTACACACACTGAGTGCAGCGTTTAGATGAATATGTAAATATGTGTTGTGTGCTTTCCTCTCAGTAACAAAATAAGCACAGAACAAAAATAACAGCAGTTAAGAAAACATCTGATGTGGACATGTTTGCACTAGCTCTGCAATGCAGCACTTTTCTAGCAAGCTGCTTTACAGTATTAAACATGGAAAAAAATAACAGTGTCATTGTCGCTTTCAATTAGATTTACAACTTCAGTTTCTACTATAAAGCAGCACGTCAGTGTGTTCATGCTTTTACTCGCGTCTGACCTTGATGGACTGAACAGAAGAAATGAACCAGAGAAGATGTACATGTCAAAGAAGGCGGAGCCCCAGAGCCACACCTACCTATTACATCATCATCATCACAGACCAATGGGAGTTCGAAGGTGTTTACCAGCCAGAGCAAAATTTTCTAGAAAGTTCACTTTGGCCTGAAATGGATCCTGAGCAAACTTAGTTTTTGCCTGATTATGTTTGAAACGACATCACACCAGGTCTTTCTTGCATTTCGCTCAAAGTAGGTGCAAGAAACCTTGACCTTGAACTTTATAAATAGGACTCTGATAATAAAATGTTTTAAATGTCCCATATAGAGATGTTTCACCCAAAAAGGACCGACTGACTTCTGTGGAGCGTATTTAATTTGAAGATGTCTTGAAGAGAGCAAACTGTTTAACAGTTGACTTCTATTTTGACAAAAACAGACATTTCTCGTCTTTGTTTCATAGGGGATAGAAAGTCATACAGGTTTGGAGTGACATAAGGGTGTGAAAATGATGACAGAATTTAAAGTTTTGGTTGAACTGTCCATTTATTGTGAAAAGGAATAGCTCGACTCTCTGTCCAGTAGGGGGCAGCGTGTATGAAACATTGAAGTTTTACAGCTTTAGGAATGTTGCCAGTGTTGACAGGTTGCCATAGCAATACATTTATGACCTGCAAAATCCCACTTGGAAAATATTGTTCAAGAACAATATAAAAATGTCATGGTCAGTGAATTGAGCCTGGTTTATGTCAGCTGTGCCTGTCTACTAGTGCTGTCTTTGGACTGGAAATGAAAACACAGCTAGCGGTAACGGTGTCAGGCTCTTTTGTTCTCAGTGTGTGCACAGCTTCATTAAGTGTTGGGAAATTTCTGCAGGCTCCTTAATCAAAGTTCAGCAGAAGAACGGTGAAACACTGGCTGTGTCTCAAAGCTAGTGAGCTGCCCACTTAGACCGAATGTGTGGGCATGATCGGTACATTCAGTCATCAAACACGCCTGTGATGAACAAAAATGTGGTCTTGGCAGGTGATTCTATAAATCATTTAGCATTCATTTTTAATAATTCACCAGCCAATTGTCAATCATTCCTTTTATACATGTGAACTATTGAGCTGGGCTCCACACTAAAATACATGAGAAAGCAAAAATGGTTTACCATAACTTCATAGCAGTCAGCCAGGCCTCATTTGCAAGCTGTAATGTCTGATTCATGGAAAAATGAAACGGTTCTTTTTGAGTTGATCAAAAGATTCACCAAACAGCCTCATTGACTGGTGATTTAGTGCTTCGTATACTTTAGGTTTGTGAGACTTGAAATGATAGCCTATTAAAATAAATGAATGAATAAGAACGGTGAAACACTGGCTGTGTCTCAAAGCTAGTGAGCTGCCCACTTAGACCGAATGTGTGGGCGTGATCAGTACATTCAGTCATCAAACACGCCTGTGATGAACAAAAATGTGGTCTTGGCAGGTGATTCTATTAATCATTTAGCATTCTTTTTTTTAATAATTCACCAGCCAATTGTCAATCATTCCTTTTATACATGTGAACTATTGAGCTGGGCTCCACACTAAAATACATGAGAAAGCAAAAATGGTTTACCATAACTTCATAGCAGTCAGCCAGGCCTCATTTGCAAGCTGTAATGTCTGATTCATGGAAAAATGAAACGGTTCTTTTTGAGTTGATCAAAAGATTCACCAAACAGCCTCATTGACTGGTGATTTAGTGCTTCGTATACTTTAGGTTTGTGAGACTTGAAATGATAGCCTATTAAAATAAATGAATGAATTATTTATTTAATTTGGTAGCAATTTTATTATGTTATTGGACATTGTTTATCATATAAGGTCCAAAATATGAGATTTTCCAAACAGGCAGAAATATTCCATATATACAGTGGGTACGGAAAGTATTCAGACCCCCTTAAATTTTTCACTCTTTATTATATTGCAGCCATTTGCTAAAATCATTTAAGTTAATTTTTTTTCTTCATTAATGTACACACAGCACCCCATATTGACAGAAAAACACAGCATTGTTGACATTTTTGCAGATTTATTAAAAAAGAAAAACTGAAATATCACATGGTCCTAAGTATTCAGACCCTTTGCTCAGTTTTTAGTAGAAGCACCCTTTTGATCTAATACAGCGAATTATTTATTTATTTTGGTAGCAATTTTATGTTATTGGACATTGTTGATCATATAAGGTCCAAAACATGAGATTTTCCAAACCGGCAGAAATATTCTATATATATATATATATATATATTCTCTCTCTCTCTCTCTCTCTCTCTCTCTCTCTCTCTCTCTCTCTCTCTCTCTCTCTCTCTCTCTCTCTCTCTCTCTCTCTCTCTCTCTCTCTCTCTCTCTCTCTCTCTCTCTCTCTCTCTCTCTCTCTCTCTCTCTCTCTCTCTCTCTCTCTCTCTCTCTCTCTCTCTCTCTCTCTCTCTCTCTCTCTCTCTCTCTCTCTCTCTCTCTCTCTCTCTCTCTCTCTCTCTCTCTCTCTCTCTCTCTCTCTCTCTCTCTCTCTCTCTCTCTCTCTCTCTCTCTCTCTCTCTCTCTCTCTCTCTCTCTCTCTCTCTCTCTCTCTCTCTCTCTCTCTCTCTCTCTCTCTCTCTCTCTCTCTCTCTCTCTCTCTCTCTCTCTCTCTCTCTCTCTCTCTCTCTCTCTCTCTCTCTCTCTCTCTCTCTCTCTCTCTCTCTCTCTCTCTCTCTCTCTCTCTCTCTCTCTCTCTCTCTCTCTCTCTCTCTCTCTCTCTCTCTCTCTCTCTCTCTCTCTCTCTCTCTCTCTCTCTCTCTCTCTCTCTCTCTCTCTCTCTCTCTCTCTCTCTCTCTCTCTCTCTCTCTCTCTCTCTCTCTCTCTCTCTCTCTCTCTCTCTCTCTCTCTCTCTCTCTCTCTCTCTCTCTCTCTCTCTCTCTCTCTCTCTCTCTCTCTCTCTCTCTCTCTCTCTCTCTCTCTCTCTCTCTCTCTCTCTCTCTCTCTCTCTCTCTCTCTCTCTCTCTCTCTCTCTCTCTCTCTCTCTCTCTCTCTCTCTCTCTCTCTCTCTCTCTCTCTCTCTCTCTCTCTCTCTCTCTCTCTCTCTCTCTCTCTCTCTCTCTCTCTCTCTCTCTCTCTCTCTCTCTCTCTCTCTCTCTCTCTCTCTCTCTCTCTCTCTCTCTCTCTCTCTCTCTCTCTCTCTCTCTCTCTCTCTCTCTCTCTCTCTCTCTCTCTCTCTCTCTCTCTCTCTCTCTCTCTCTCTCTCTCTCTCTCTCTCTCTCTCTCTCTCTCTCTCTCTCTCTCTCTCTCTCTCTCTCTCTCTCTCTCTCTCTCTCTCTCTCTCTCTCTCTCTCTCTCTCTCTCTCTCTCTCTCTCTCTCTCTCTCTCTCTCTCTCTCTCTCTCTCTCTCTCTCTCTCTCTCTCTCTCTCTCTCTCTCTCTCTCTCTCTCTCTCTCTCTCTCTCTCTCTCTCTCTCTCTCTCTCTCTCTCTCTCTCTCTCTCTCTCTCTCTCTCTCTCTCTCTCTCTCTCTCTCTCTCTCTCTCTCTCTCTCTCTCTCTCTCTCTCTCTCTCTCTCTCTCTCTCTCTCTCTCTCTCTCTCTCTCTCTCTCTCTCTCTCTCTCTCTCTCTCTCTCTCTCTCTCTCTCTCTCTCTCTCTCTCTCTCTCTCTCTCTCTCTCTCTCTCTCTCTCTCTCTCTCTCTCTCTCTCTCTCTCTCTCTCTCTCTCTCTCTCTCTCTCTCTCTCTCTCTCTCTCTCTCTCTCTCTCTCTCTCTCTCTCTCTCTCTCTCTCTCTCTCTCTCTCTCTCTCTCTCTCTCTCTCTCTCTCTCTCTCTCTCTCTCTCTCTCTCTCTCTCTCTCTCTCTCTCTCTCTCTCTCTCTCTCTCTCTCTCTCTCTCTCTCTCTCTCTCTCTCTCTCTCTCTCTCTCTCTCTCTCTCTCTCTCTCTCTCTCTCTCTCTCTCTCTCTCTCTCTCTCTCTCTCTCTCTCTCTCTCTCTCTCTCTCTCTCTCTATATATATATATATATACACACTGAATATATATACTGAATATTTCTGCCTGTTTGGAAAATCTCTTGTTTTGGATTATTGGATATATGTATATATATAAACTTTAACATATAAGAAAATATTTTTTATAACTTCTTTATTAATCGATTCTGAAACTAAATTCATTTTTTGGCTTCCTTGTCTTTGGTTTTCTAAAGCCCTGCTGAAGATGATATCTGTTCTGAGTAATTTTGTCTTATTAAGATGGTGTTTGTATTGTCTTCATAGAGTGAGCGGGTGTGTGTGTGTGATCTGTAATGTGTGTTGTCTGTCCAGAGTGAGGATGTTTGGCTAGAAGCCGCTCGGCTGCAGCCTGGAGACACGGCGAAGGCAGTAGTTGCCCAGGCGGTGCGTCACCTCCCTCAGTCTGTGCGCATCTATATCAGCGCCGCGGAGCTAGAGACGGACATCAGGGCCAAGAAACGAGTGCTCAGGAAAGGTCAGTGACTCTCTGTCTGTCTCTCTTCCTCCAGTCCTCTTTAGGTTTCTCTTTCCACTGTCACCTGATTTTTTCTGCCTGCATACCTGTGTGACAGAGACGGATGAATTGTTAGTTATGTATGAATACTCTATCAGTCTCAGCTTGTTAAAACGTCCTGAATCTCTTCCTTAAAATAATGTATCTCTTTAAAGAGGCTGCTGGTTCTACTTCATCGATGTCTCTAGTACCTTGATTAGCTTGCTAACTCTAAAAAGTAATGTGGTGTTTGTGAAGTAATCAGTTTGTTGGTAAAAATCTGGTGCACTGTCATTTTAGTACCAGTTTATTATTCATGACATGATTTACATTCAGTGGTTTTTGCGTTTTCTGGAGAAAGTTTGAGTGCATTCAAGATCTCAGTGTTGTTTCTATTAAAATGGAGGAGTGAATGTATATCTGAAGGGGACTGAGTTTGTATGGCATTTTCTTTTTATCTTACTGCCATATGATGCCTAATAGTAGAGTTGCAAAGAGATACAAAGCGCTGCTTTGTGTGCAGGAGTAACTGTGGTAAACCGCTGTATTTCTGCTTGTTCATAAGTGCCACCTACTGTCAGAGTGAATTAGCGTTTTCATTAAGCCCGTCTGCAGTTTTTGTTCAGACCAATTATACATATGCATAATTATTTATTAGGCTGAAATTTAATAATAATAATAAAACGGTTTTGGTGAAATATTTATATATATATATATATACACAGTGGGGAAAAAAAGTATTTAGTCAGCCACCAATTGTGCAAGTTCTCCCACTTAAAAAGATGAGAGAGGCCTGTAATTTTCATCATAGGTATACCTCAACTATGAGAGACAAAATGAGAAAAAAAATCCAGAAAATCACATTGTAGATTCATTTTTTGGCTTCCTTGTCTTTGGTTTTCTAAAGCCCTGCTGAAGATGTTATCTGTTCTGAGTAATTTTGTCTTATTAAGATGGTGTTTGTATTGTCTTCATAGAGTGAGCGGGTGTGTGTGTGTATGTGATCTGTACTGTGTGTTGTCTGTCCAGAGTGAGGATGTTTGGCTAGAAGCCGCCCGGCTACAGCCTGGAGACACGGCGAAGGCAGTAGTTGCCCAGGCGGTGCGTCACCTCCCTCAGTCTGTGCGCATCTATATCAGCGCCGCGGAGCTAGAGACGGACATCAGGGCCAAGAAACGAGTGCTCAGGAAAGGTCAGTGACTCTCTGTCTGTCTCTCTTCCTCCAGTCCTCTTTAGGTTTCTCTTTCCACTGTCACCTGATTTTTTCTGCCTGCATACCTGTGTGACAGAGACAGATGAATTGTTAGTTATGTATGAATACTCTATCAGTCTCGGCTTGTTAAAACATCCTGAATCTCCTCCTTATAATAATGTATCTCTTTAAAGAGGCTGCTGGTTCTACTTCATCGATGTCTCTACCTTGATTAGCTTGTTAACTCTAAAAAGTAATGTGGTGTTTGTGAAGTAATCAGTTTGTTGGTAAAAATCTGGTGCACTGTCATTTTTAATACCAGTTTATTATTCATGACATGATTTGCATAAAGTGGTTTTTGTGTTTTCTGGAGAAAGTTTGAGTGCATTCAAGATCTCAGTGTTGTTTCTTTTGAAATGGAGGAGTGAATGCATATCTGAAGGGGACTGAGTTTTTATGGCATTTTCTTTTCATCTTACTGCCATATGATGCCTAATAGTAGAGTTTATAAGAGCAGCGCTGCTTTGTGTGCAGGAGTAACTGTGGTAAACCGCTGTATTTCTGCTTGTTCATAAGCGCCACCTACTGTCAGAGTGAATTAGCGTTTTCGTTAAGCCCGTCTGCAGTTTTTGTTCAGACCAATTATACATATCATGCATACTCATTTATTAGGCTGGAATTTGAGGTTTATCATTTTATACAACAAATGTTTTTGTAAAAACATTTATAATTTGAACTCTAACATTAAAAAAATTGTAGATTTTACAGTTCAGCATGTTACTCTAGACTTCGGTGTTGTTTTAAATCAGCATTGCTTTTTGGGTTTCACTGTGTAAACATGCACTAGGTTGGACGTCTTTCATTACTATTCATTATTTTCATTTTATCTTTAATAAGCGCACCTGTCATTTTTATTATTTCTATTTCTTAGGGGGAGGAGGAGGAGGGGGGGGTGGGGATAAAACGGTTTTGGTGAAATATTAATA
>NW_015506218.1:309003-310563 GCF_001515645.1 Sinocyclocheilus grahami | reverse complement strand
ATGTTTATTTTTATTTATTTTTTTTTTTTTTTTTTTTTTTTTGTCCACCAAATCAAAGTCGTGTTGTGAAACCAAATTGCAGGGGAAAAAAGCTAAATCAGAAGGGTTACTATTTAGGGTTATTATTTAGCGAGATTATTCTAATAATCCCAAAAATGAGCAATGTGATGTTTGCTACTTTTTGTTTAATCATTCAGTAGCTCTTGTCTGTATACTGCCTTTTTTCCCAATATCTACATGTCTTCACAGCTCTGGAGAATGTGTCGAAGTCAGTGCGTTTGTGGAAGATAGCTGTTGAGCTGGAGGAGCCAGAGGACGCAAGGATTATGTTGAGCAGAGCAGTCGAGTGCTGTCCTACCAGTGTTGAGGTACACACACACACACACACACACACACAGTCTTAATCAGCCAGAACCCATAAACCTCTTTACGGGCCATAAATCAGACTGCTCTGACAGTGTTGTCCTTGTCTTCCGTAGCTCTGGCTGGCTCTGGCCCGTTTAGAAACCTATGAGAATGCTCGTCGTGTTCTGAACAAGGCCCGTGAAAACATTCCCACTGACCGCCATATCTGGATCACAGCTGCCAAGCTGGAGGAGGCCAACGGCAACACACAGATGGTGGAGAAGATCATCGACAGAGCCATCACCTCCCTCAGGGCCAACGGCGTGGAGATAAACCGCGAACAATGGATTCAGGTCTAACATCTCAGTGTTTATGTTTAAGAGCTCAGATGGCTCAGTGTCATTCAGTGTAGCTGTTTTTAAATGGTTTCTAGTTTCTTTTTTAAATTAGACTTTAAAAAACTGAAAAATGCATATATGCAAAGACAGAGATTCCAGTCAGGACAGGATTAGGTTTCTCGGTTAAGCTGCATTGCCAGATATATGAGAGAACAAATATCAGGATGTGTTCATTTAAAGCTGATGTCTGTCTCAGGATGCAGAGGAGTGTGATAAGGCTGGCAGCGTGGCCACTTGTCAGGCTGTGATCAGAGCTGTGATTGGGATTGGCATTGAAGAGGAAGACTGCAAGCACACATGGATGGAGGACGCAGACAGTGTAAACATCCTCTCACCTTTACGCACCCACATTCTGCTTTCATTCAGCACCACGTGTTTGTTTATTACAGACATTTCTGATCATTTATTCATGAGAATAACAAGTTATAGTAGAAGATTTAAAGGGGTAGTTTTACCAAAAATGAAAATACATGAATTTCTTTCTTCTGTTAAACGCACACCCATATAAAAAGTATTTTGAAGATTGTTGGCTACCAGCAACTGTTTGCTTCCCAACATTCTTCAAAATATCATATTTTGTGTTCTGCAGAAGAAAGAAACTCACACAGGTTTGGAACAGCATGAGGTTGAGTAAATTATGACAGAATTTTCATTTTTGGGTGAGCTATCCCTTTAATTTCTTATCTTTTTAACATTAGTTTGGCTATATTACCCAGATTTATATTATAGATATATATTATAGTCAGATTCCGGAAGTAAAAACTACATTCTTTTTTTTTCCCCATAGGGATTTTTAACAATAACTCTTAAACCTTTA
>NW_015506218.1:307721-308866 GCF_001515645.1 Sinocyclocheilus grahami | reverse complement strand
GTTTGTAATGTTGTGATTCACCTTGTAGCTGGTTGGTTTGGTTCATGGCTTATAAAACTTTAACGAAAGCTTTTTTTATATCCCTATGGGAAACGTTAATGGGGGGGAAAAAAACTTCCTGAACCAGCGCTGCTGCAAAAGTAGGCGAGCACTAATGCACTCTATTATCATGATATCTGATGCTGATTGTTTGTGTTTTTTTGTAGTGTGTGTCTCATGGAGCTCTGGAGTGTGCGCGGGCCATCTACGCTCATGCGCTCCAGGTCTTCCCCAGCAAGAAGAGTGTCTGGCTGAGGGCCGCTTACTTTGAGAAAAACCACGGTACCCGGTGAGAAATACTCACTAGCTGTCTAGACACGGCTGAACAGAATTTAAATCAGCATTCTTTGGCTCTGTCCAAGCATTCACAGCCAATTTATGGAGGCAGGAAGGCAACAAGGCCTATTTGAGGTTGCCCAATTGAATTAGTTTTAAATCATTAGACTTTGCATTATTGAAGCCTTTCTGAAACCACTTTCTTTTAGAGGCACCTTCATTTAGACACTGATATATAATCTAATCCCTTGATTATATTCCACAGCCATTGACATTATTTTAATCTCCCTCTCTCCTCTCTCTCTGTCTGTCTGTCTGTCGGTCTCTCTCTCAGTGAGTCGTTGGAGGCTCTGTTACAGAGGGCTGTAGCTCACTGTCCAAAGGCTGAGGTGTTATGGCTAATGGGTGCTAAATCGAAATGGTTGGCGGGAGACGTTCCTGCAGCCAGAAGTATCCTGGCTTTGGCTTTCCAGGTGAGTGCTTCTTGCCGTCAGCTCTTCAGGCCCCACGACTACATTATTAGTGGCAAGCATCATTATTAATAACACCATAGCATTATAATGGTGAAGCAACGGCACAAGATACACTTCTTTGTACTAGATATTTACAAAAGACCTGTAAAGCATAGTGGTGAGTAGTGGTAGGTTTCATATTTAACTCACTCTTTTATTTCTTTTATTTTAAATGCACTTTTAATAGACAATAAACAGATCTATATTTGTTCAAATGTTTAGAGTTGGTAAGCCTTGCTCATCAAGGCTGCATTTATTTGATCAAAAATCTGTAAATACAGTAAAATTGTGAAATATTTTTACAATTTAAAATAACTG
>NW_015506218.1:294529-307706 GCF_001515645.1 Sinocyclocheilus grahami | reverse complement strand
GAAATCATTCTGATATGCTGATTTGCTGCTCAAGAAACATTTCTGTTTATTAATGTCGAAAGCAGTTTATATAGCTTTATATTTTTGTGGAAACCATGCATATATTCAGGATATATTCACATTTATTTGATGAATAGAATGTTCAAAAGAACAAGTGGAAATATTTTGTAACAATATAAAAGTCTTTACTGTCACTTTTGAAAAGTTTAATGCATCATTACTGAATGAAAGTATTAATTTAAAAATATATGTAGATAAATTGATACTATTTAAATTCGTTTTGATTCCCTCCCACTCATTTTGGAAGGCATGACAAAACAACAACTGTAGATTCAGTGTTGGCCTAGTCATAACATGACATAACTGAAAGATAATGCAAAACTTCAAACTAAAGATGCAGAACCATAATAAAAAAAAGATCAATCTAAACGGCATATCCGTGCTCATTAACTGAAACTAATCAGCTGTTACTGTATCTAAGTGTTCACTGGGATGATGGCCAGTAAAAACTCGTCCCGCCTCTTTCTGTTTTTCTCTTTGTGTTAGGCTAACCCCAACAGTGAGGAGATCTGGCTGGCTGCCGTGAAGCTGGAATCGGAGAATAACGAGTACGAGAGAGCGCGCAGGCTGCTGGCCAAGGCCCGTAGCAGCGCCCCCACTGCCAGGGTGAGCGGCCCAATGTTCAGACCACCCCCTGTCAAATAGATGTAACCGCTGCTGTGTCATGCTGGGGACACCCTTCTGCTGAGAACACAGGGTTTTAGTTTCTGCGTGTTATGATTTCTCTCTTGTTTAGATTGCGAGAGATAAGTGATGAGATCAGTGGATGAAGGGTGAGTCACTCTGTAGAAATGCTTGTGCAACAGGCTGTTGAATGTGACAGTAGCGGGAAGATGATTTACGATGGCTAATGAAAGGCCTTTGACCTTTTTGAATGTGTGCATATTTTTTTAAGCATATCAGACTATGCACCTGTCAGCAGAGATGAGGCTAAGCTCAAGTTTGAACTAATAATCTTAATAATATTTCATTTAAAAAGTGGACCACTGACCAATTGGCCCACGTTAGCCGCCATGTCTTATCAAGGGTTAAGTTAAATCGTTGCTGAACGTGTGACTCATTTACTTTTCAGTTAAACAAATTAG
Organism: Sinocyclocheilus grahami; assembly: GCF_001515645.1. Lineage (NCBI taxonomy): Eukaryota > Metazoa > Chordata > Actinopteri > Cypriniformes > Cyprinidae > Sinocyclocheilus > Sinocyclocheilus grahami. The sequence goes on along the minus strand of NW_015506218.1, from coordinate 306,561 downwards.
AAAAAAAAAATTTGCTTAATCACAGGCAGTTTTGCAGAACATAATTATATTAAACCATCCAGGAAAAAAGTATATTCAGAAACGTTGTGTAACTGTATTTGAAAGAGTATTTTCCTGCATGAACCTCTGACTCTGCTTACCCTTAAGCATCTGACACAGTTTTTCACATAACTACTGTTTTAATAAAATGCTTAATTTTAGTAATTCATGGCTAATATTTAGCCAAAAAAGGTAATTCTAGTATAATTGAGATTACATTTTTTAAAATATATTTTTAAGTGTTTAATTAAATATTTATTAAAGTACAGTAATTATAAAATTCATAAAGTCTAAAGTTTTTATTCCTATTTTTTTTATTTTATTTTATGCTTTCATTTTAGAGTTATTTTTTTTATCTGTATTCTTTTTATTATTTTTTACTTCAGTTTTTGTTCTTTTAATAAAACAAGTTAAACTAAATGAGAAATGTTGCTGGAAACTTGCTGAAATGTTTACTTTTTGATATTTTATTTCACGTAATGTTTCACTTAAAGTTAGAAAAAAAAATGTTTATGCTTTTTTTAGTTTCAGTTAAATATAATATTATAGTATACTACATATTTAATAATATATTTTATATATATTTATACTTATAATTTATATACATCTAATACAAATAATATAATTATTATATATAGTAATCACAAAATTGGTTTTGACTTGCAATACATTTAACCCTTTTAAAAAGGGTTAAATGTATTTCACTTATATACTATACATGCTATTTTATTTAAAAAAAATAATAAAAAAACAACTGTATATGATTTCTGAATCTATAATCATGTGCAGTTTGCTATATTAAGGGGTGACACTATCACCCACTGACTCATTTTACCCCTCACTCCCATAAAAAAAAAGCTGTTTTAGACTTTGCATATAAAGTTAAGAATTGAGATGTGACTTTAACTTGTCCTTGAAAAACTTAATGTTGACTCGGTGTCAGAGAGTACATAGCTGCCTGTCATTGAGTTTGACATGAGAAAGATGCACTGCCTGCACCAAAAGTGGACTGCAGAAACTGTTTTATGAACATTTATGGATTCAAGGCAGTGAATTGTTTTTACAAAATGTTGGCCCAGAATTGTGGTCAGGGATTATGTCAGATGAGCTCTGTAAGTGGATGGTAACCTCCTCACAGCAGATGTGCTTGCTCTGTACCCTGTAAATCAGCGTGGGATTTTTGGGAGTAAATGGTGCAGAAGGAAGGTGTTAGAAAGGCCTCTTGCCTGGGCTTGTTTAACTCTTGGCTCCAGGAAAGAGTGTCAGCATCTAGACAAATATCACAGGATCAAATGTACCTCAAGCACTTGGCAGGATTCCTCATAAGTGATCATGTTATCCAAAAAAATACACAATTATGTTTTTCTGCATCTATGGAAACTAGCCATGTGAGCTTCAAATGTGAAAGGGATTATGAAAATCTCCCTGCCTGTTTCGTTGACACCTTTATGCATTTCACACATTCTTAATAATCATGTTCAAAATGTCAGAGGCTTTAAAGGCTGTTAAACGCATTATATGAGTTGTCATAACTGTTTTCTGTGTGCCGTTTGCAGGTGTTTATGAAGTCGGTGAGGCTGGAGTGGGTGCTGGGGAATATTGAAGCGGCACAGGAGCTTTGTACGGAGGCCCTGAAGCACTATGAGGATTTCCCCAAGCTTTGGATGATGAGAGGACAGATCGAGGAGCAGTCAGAGAACATCGATAAAGCACGAGAGGCCTACAACCAGGGAGTACGTTTATGAGGCTCTAGAGAAGATGCCTTATTATAATTGAACGTTTTAGTGTGGATAGATTGTTGGTTGATTTTTGCAGAACCTAATTCTGTTATTCAGTGGGACTGCGTGATAATAGTGTTTCTCTGGTGCCTCCTCTCTGCTGTGTCCGTTCAGCTGAAGAAGTGCCCTCATTCCATGTCATTATGGCTGCTTCTGTCTCGTCTGGAAGAGAGAGTCGGCCAGCTCACGCGTGCTCGAGCCATCTTAGAGAAAGCTCGCCTCAAGAATCCACAAACCCCTGAGATTTGGTAAGAAACCATGCCAAATGCTGCTGTGTTATTAACCAAAACAAAAGATATTAAATTATCATATGTTTTATTATACTGAAGTAGCTGAAATGGGTACTAAAATTACTAACTGCAATAAAATAAAGCTACATAGAAATAGTAAAAAAGCTAATAAAAATAAACAAAAGCATGTAACAAAACTGAAACCTAAACTTAAATTAAAATTGAAAATATAAATGTAAAGTGCCCCTATTATGGGGCATACCTTTCATGCTGTGTGTATCACAGCTCTAAATGAATGAAGTTTTAAATCTGAAAGTGCACCGTGTATAAAGTTATTGTCTCTCAAAAGAAAGAGTCGACTCTGAATCATTGAAACGAGTCGTTTTTAAAACGAATCCCAAGCCGTTTCAGGTTGACGTCAACATGAAGCATTAGCATATTGCCCGTCTACTTGTTGGTCTTTTCGTTGGTCTGAATGAAAATGCAAATTCATTCTTTACCACTAGGTGCCGCTTTTGGAGCGGTAAAAATAGCAGTTTCCCCTGTAACGCTGTACACAAAGCAGCACTGCGCTCACAAACACTGCTTTATCAGGCATTACAGGCAAGATGAAATGAAAATAAGACCAATCGGACCAATCACCGCAGATTAGCGTCACGCAAAGGAGGGATTTGGAAAAATTAATCGTTAAACTAATCGTTTGGGAGTCGTTGAGCAAATAAGGAAAATAAATGCATATTATAAGACAATGAAAGTGTTTTTTGACCTTGCATGCATGCCAAACTGTTGTTGGGGACTCCCAAAACCAAAATATGAACCTTTCATAACCCATAATAGGGGCACTTTAAAAGCTAAATCAAAATATTAATAATAGTATATAAAATCTAAAATAACACGAGTCAGATGTACTTGCACTTCAGTAAAAAAGCCTATGCTAAAATATGACTAATGGTACTTTTTTTTTTAAAATGTTTCTTCACGACATAGTTACTATGCAAGTGGCACAGTTCTACTATGACAGTGGCATAGCTAATGAATATTAATTACATTTACATTTAGTCATTTAGCAGACGCTTTTATCCAAAGCGACTTAAAAAATGATGACAATAGAAGCAATCAAAAACAACAAAAGAGCAATAATATGCAAGTGCTATGACAAGTCTCGATTAAATCAATTAAATTATTGTCTGCAAAGAAAGAATTTAAATATTAGTATGAAGAAGATGAATTAATGAATGTCTGAATACTAATAAAAAGGCTTTGCACATGTAGAAGTTGTATTCTGCTTTTAATTAATTAGGTTGAATTAGAATTAACTTTAATTAGGTTGTGTTGACGTTGCCACAGTATATTCCAGAAACTTTCAGTCACCTAACCTAATTAATATTCATGAGCAAGGCCTTTTTCTATTTGCCAGCCTCCTAGCAAATAATTAGTAATAACTGCCATTTTAGCAAGTCACTTAAGCTGGGTTTAAGTGTGGGGTTTCCAGTACTGCTCCCGGAGGACCACTTTTCCAGCTGATCAAGGTCTTCAGGATCATTAGAGACTTGTTTTAGAGCTAAACTCTGCTGGGAAGTGGCCCTGCATGAGCATGTTACTTAATATTCATGATCCAGCCCTCTTCACAGTCGCATGTGTAAATTAACCCCTGGCTGCTGTCTGACTGACAGCTCAGCTTGAACTTGCCAAAAGACAGCAGAAAAATGGCAGAACTACTTTGCGTTGAAGGCTATATGCAATTAAATTAAATTTCTCAATCATTTTCATGTCATGACAGAATCTCACCAAAATAACACGCAATTTTAATCTCAATTTCTCTGGCAGGCTGGAGTCTGTCCGACTTGAATACAGAGCGGGATTGAAAAACATCGCCAACACACTCATGGCCAAAGCCCTTCAGGAGTGTCCTAACTCTGGTAAGCCACGCTTTCATCAACCCTGAACAGATCCATCAAGAGAAGGGGTCACCAAACTAGGTCCTGGAGGGCTGCAGAATTTAGCTCTACCTTGCCTCAACACACCTGCCTGGAAGTTTCAAGTATACAAAGTAAGACCTTAATTAGCTGGTTCAGGTGTGTTTGATTTGGGCTGGAGCTAAACTCTGCAGGACAACGGCCCTCCAGGACCGAGTTTGGTGACCCCTGGTCAAGATCCTCTGCACATTTTCACACCTCAACACTCACTCCTTCCTGTCAGGTATCCTGTGGGCTGAAGCCGTGTTCCTGGAGGCCAGACCTCAGCGCAAGACCAAGAGTGTTGACGCTCTGAAAAAGTGTGAACATGATCCTCATGTACTTCTAGCTGTGGCCAAGTAAGACTCCTGACCGGACTCTTGACAAAATTCTCCCAACACTAAATTCCAGTTTACCCATCCACATTCCTCCTCCCTTTTATTCCTTGTTTGGCAAGAACAGTCTGAACGTTTTAGTTTCCTTCATACCATATCTGTTTGTGTGCCCTGCAGATTGTTTTGGAGCGAGAGAAAGATAACAAAGGCGAGAGAGTGGTTCCTGCGGACGGTAAAGATCGAACCAGACTTGGGCGACGCCTGGGCATTCTTCTACAAGTTTGAGCTTCAGCACGGGACAGAAGTAAGACGTTTTATTCTCAGATCTTTTCTAATGAAATCTCATTCTTTCGTGAAGCACAAAAGGAGATGTTTTGAAGGATGTACTGCTTGCTGTTTTCCATCCTTGGTGAATCTCGTCTTACTCTGGTGTTCTTCTCTAACTCAGGAGCAACAGCAGGAGGTGAAGAAGCGCTGTGAGAACGCAGAGCCGCGGCACGGTGAGCTGTGGTGCGCTGAATCCAAACACGTTCTCAACTGGCAAAAGAACATCGGAGAGATCCTGGTCCTCGTGGCTTCGAAGATCAAAAACACCTTCTGAACTGTGGGACTAATGGCAGATTCACAAATCTTTTTTTTTTTTTAATGGCTTTTTTCTACTTTTCGTGTGTTTGCTCCTCTGGAACAGGGCTGTTTTCATTACACATGCTGTTATGTTCAGGGTGGTCTAAAGTCTAGTCACACCCAGAGATATGAGTCCATTTTGAACATTAATTGCCAGAATTATCTCTTACTCTGCTTCTCATTATGCTAATGTGTAAATGTGCTGCTTATCAGAGAATAAATGTTTCAGATGTCAGCGCTCGTGATAATTACAGTGTTGGTGATTTTGGTATTTCTCAGTCATCCTAGTTCTATGTTGGCTTGTTAAATTCTGCATGCTATTATTGTGCTGATTTATGTTTGTTTGTTTTTTTCTTTTCTTTTTAAATCATCCATCTCTAGCCCCTTTCTAACTCTAAATTCTCCTTCAGCCTGTTCTGAACATAATTTTTTTAGCTGGTTGCATCAGAAATGCAGAAAAAAGTGTGCAAAAAAAAACATGTTGTGACTAAATTAAAAGGGAAAACATTACACAATATATTACACAATTGAACAGATTTGGAGAAATGTAGCATTGCATCACTTGCTCACCAATGGATGCTCTGCAGTGAATGGGTGCCGTCAGAATGAGAGTCCAAACAGCTGATAAAAACATCACAATAATCCACACCACTCCAGTCCTGTGAAGCGAAAAGAGAAACAAATTCATCAAGACATTCTAACTTTGGCCTATATTTTGGCCAGAAGAGATGGTTTAATGTTAGAACTTCTTGATGAATTTGTTTCTCTCTTCGCTTCACAGGACTGGAGTGGAGTGGATTATTGTGATGTTTTTATCAGCTGTTTGGACTCTCATTCTGACGGCACCCATTCACTGCAGAGCATCCACTGGTGAGCAAGTGATGCAATGCCACATTTCTCCAAATCTGTTCCCATGAAGAAACAAACTCTGGCATGGCATGAAGTTAAGTACATTTTCAGTTTTGGGTGAACTAACGGTTACTTCTTTGATGTAACTGTTCATACATTTTGTACTGCATGTTCTATTTAGGTGTGGCGGCATGGTATTTACTTTTGGTTTAAAAACTTTTATACTTAAAAGAGATTAATGTTTGAAAATGTTCCCTATGACAATTATGATACCATTGCAGTATTTACATGCTACATTATTAGTCTTGTTTTTTGCATTTATTTGCATACTGAATTGTGATTGGTCTATTCTCACATCAGTTTAATCATCTATACATGTCTTTACTCTGCTAATGAGCTCATGATATAATAGGTGTAAGGTTCATCAAAAGGAGATGAAGTGAGGACCCCTACTTTAGAGGGGCTTTTAGATGACCCTGACTAAAACTTAAGCTTGCATAAAACGTTACACAATTAATTTTTTCTGCCTTTAAGCACTGGCATTTCTTCAAGGAAAATCAAACCATGTGTGAAACATGCGGGATGTAGTGATTTTTTTTATCAGCTGAAGGCCACACTGAAATATTCTAGGCGTTGGAGCCTGACACAAATGTCTGGACACAACACAAAGACTAAAGGATTTGTCTGTCCACTTATGCATCAGTGTATATAAAGAGTCGTGTCAAAGCCTTCGTGCAGTCCGCGCACTTCGTTCCCTAAGCAGCGGACCCCTCGGTGCACCTGGTTTATAAAGTGATCTCCCACCGAAACCGAAACCAAGCGCAAAGTTGATTGATCGCGGAAGTTTTCTCGACTTGATCAGACTCGAGATCTGGTGAAACCCAAAGCGCGATGCGAGCAGCCCCTGACGGCGGAGACGCACGAGACTCTCGCCAGTGCAGGAATGGACGCGCCTCTCGCCGGAGCTCCAGCTCAAACTAGACCTAAAGCGCCCATTTAAAGGCGATCATTATTATTGTTTCCGCTCGGACCGTTGTTGAAGTTTTCTGTGAGAAACATGTAAGAGGCGTTGGACGCCGCTGGACCATGTCCACCTTTCCAAGCCTTGCCTGCTGCGCGCCAGAGTCCCTCATCATCCCATGCTCAATGGTAAGCTCCCACTGCGCCACTGCGCACTACACTGCTTCTGTTCTGGGTCTCAGTCGGCAAATACACTGCTTAATGGCATTACAAACAGAGGAAAGTGTCCTTATCAAACTGTAAATTAACCAGTTGAATTCCAGAAGTAGCTGATAACAGTGAACACGTGCGTTTGGGTAGCTCAGTGACACAAACTACATGTTTTTAAACCTTTATACATGCTTACAGTATAGAAGTATGTGTTTTACTCTTCTATCATATAAATGGAAATCCTCGAAAACGTAAAATGGTCCAGTAGCTCAATGCGACCAAATGAACAATATTTGCCAGGCAATGCAATAGTGAGGAAAAGAAGGAATGATCATTTTACGTTTACTTTGTTTGGGCTAATGCCTCAATGCTGCTATTATTAGTTTCATTTAATGTGACAATACTGCTTTATATGATCTATTATCTATATAAACATATGTCATCTATGTTGTATTCTGAATAAAATATTGAAATTTGAAACTTCCACATTGCATTCTGTTTTTATTCACAATTTGTACAGTGTCCCAACTTTTTTGGAATCGGGTTTGTATTTCATTATAATCAATCAGTTTTTTATTCAAACTGGTCACAAATGAGACATGTTTAATATGCTGGGATCAGAATAATAAAATAAGGCAATAATAATAGAGCCATTAAATGTGGTATTTATTTATTATTTATCAGAATAATGATAGAATAGAATAATAAAGCCTATATAATTATTAATAGAGCCTAATTACACTGTTAAATCACGTTAAAAATTAGCAGCATGCTAATCATGCTATACACATGCTAATAACATGCTAATCATGCTAACAACATGTTAGTCACATGCTAATCATGCTAGAAAAATGCTAATAACATGTTAATCATGATAGCAACATGTTAGTAATGCTAAAAACATGCTAGTAACTTGCTAATCATGCTAACAACATGCTAATCATGTTAAAAACCGGCTTATCATGCTAGAAAAATGCTAATAACATGTTAATCATGATAGCAACATGTTAGTAATGCTAAAAACATGCTAGTAACTTGCTAATCATGCTAACAACATGCTAATCATGTTAAAAACCGGCTTATCATGCTAGAAAAATGCTAATAACATGTTAATCATGATAGCAACATGTTAGTAATGCTAAAAACATGCTAGTAACTTGCTAATCATGCTAACAACATGCTAATCATGTTAAAAACCGGCTTATCATGCTAGAAAAATGCTAATAACATGTTAATCATGATAGCAACATGTTAGTAATGCTAAAAACATGCTAGTAACTTGCTAATCATGCTAACAACATGCTAATCATGTTAAAAACCGGCTTATCATGCTAGAAAAATGCTAATAACATGTTAATCATGATAGCAACATGTTAGTAATGCTAAAAACATGCTAGTAACTTGCTAATCATGCTAACAACATGCTAATCATGTTAAAAACCGGCTTATCATGCTAGAAAAATGCTAATAACATGTTAATCATGATAGCAACATGTTAGTAATGCTAAAAACATGCTAGTAACTTGCTAATCATGCTAACAACATGCTAATCATGTTAAAAACCGGCTTATCATGCTAGAAAAATGCTAATAACATGTTAATCATGATAGCAACATGTTAGTAATGCTAAAAACATGCTAGTAACTTGCTAATCATGCTAACAACATGCTAATCATGTTAAAAACATGCTAGTAGCATGCTAGAAAATGCTAATAACGTTAATCATGATAGCAACATGTTAGTCATGCTAAAAACGTGCTAGTAACTTGCTAATCATGCTAGCAACATGCTAATCATGTTAAAACATGATAGTAACATGCTAATCATGTTAACCTGCTAGTAACTTGCTAATCATGCTACAAACATGCTAGTAATATGCTAATCTTCTTTTTCTTATTATTATTATTCTTAGACTAAATTTCTGTACGCTACTCCTCCTCGAGCGTTCAAGCTAGAACCACCAAACTCAGCCCAGCTCTTCAGACTGTTCTGGCTCGGGTTAACTGGTTTTTAACTGGCTTTTTGGTAATTCAGCTGGTTTTAGCTGATTTTAACTGGTTTCTAGCTGTTTTTTTTACTGAATCAGCTGATTTTACCTGGTTTTAGATTTACAATATGTTAAATCACGTTAAAAACGTACTAGCAGAATGCCAATCATGCTAGAAACATGCCAATAACATGCTAACATGTTAATAACCTGTTAATCATGCTAGTAATATGCTAGTAACAAATGCTAACATGTTAATAACCTGTTAATCATGCTAGCAATATACTAGTAAAATGCTAACATGTTAATAACCTGTTAATCATGCTAGCAATATGCTAATAACATGCTAACATGTTAATAACCTGTTAATCATGCTAGCAATATGCTAATAACATGCTAACATGTTAATAACCTGTTAATCATGCTAGCAATATGCTAGTAACATGCTAACATGTTAATAACCTGTTAATCATGCTAGCAATATGCTAGTAACATGCTAACATGTTAATAACCTGTTAATCATGCTAGCAATATGCTAGTAACATGCTAACATGTTAATAACCTGTTAATCATGCTAGCAATATGCTAGTAACATGCTAACATGTTAATAACCTGTTAATCATGCTAGCAATATGCTAGTAACATGCTAACATGTTAATAACCTGTTAATCATGCTAGCAATATGCTAGTAACATGCTAACATGTTAATAACCTGTTAATCATGCTAGCAATATGCTAGTAACATGCTAACATGTTAATAACCTGTTAATCATGCTAGCAATATGCTAGTAACATGCTAACATGTTAATAACCTGTTAATCATGCTAGCAATATGCTAGTAACATGCTAACATGTTAATAACCTGTTAATCATGCTAGCAATATGCTAGTAACATGCTAACATGTTAATAACCTGTTAATCATGCTAGCAATATGCTAGTAACATGCTAACATGTTAATAACCTGTTAATCATGCTAGCAATATGCTAGTAACATGCTAACATGTTAATAACCTGTTAATCATGCTAGCAATATGCTAATAACATGCTAACATGTTAATAACCTGTTAATCATGCTAGCAATATGCTAGTAACATGCTAACATGTTAATAACCTGTTAATCATGCTAGCAATATGCTAATAACATGCTAACATGTTAATAACCTGTTAATCATGCTAGCAATATGCTAATAAAATGCTAACATGTTAATAACCTGTTAATCATGCTAGCAATATGCTAGTAACATGCTAACATGTTAATAACCTGTTAATCATGCTAGCAATATGCTAGTAACATGCTAACATGTTAATAACCAGTTAATCATGCTAGCAATATGCTAGTAACATGCGAGTCATGCTAACAACATGTTAGTAACATGTTAATCATGCTAGGAAAATGCTAGCAACGTGCCAGTAACTTGCTAATCATGCTATCAACATACTTATAACAAGCTAGTCATTCTAGAAACACCCTAGCAACCACCCTGGGTACCATAGCAACAGCATAGCAACACTCTGAATATCCTAGCAACTGCATAGCAACCACCCAGAATACCTTAGCAACCACATCTGTTTTTCTGACTCTTATTGCTTTCAAAATGTTCAAACTTTAATCTTAAAAACTATTTTAAATGTCAAACTACTTCAAACTGAAAACCTTCAAACTTCAAGCTTTTAAAACTTTTTAAAACTTTCTGGCTATTTTTTTTTAAGCCAACTTAAAGTTTGTCTACGAACTTTTCAATCTAGTATAATTTATTTTATTGTAGTTGTAGGGCTACGTGTGTGTAACGGCATGTTTTATAAAGTTTTGTCACACATCAGCTCTGGTCATGTGTTTAATAGCAGCCATATAGCAAATGCACTTTGATTTGTAGTTGACAAGTCTGCATAAAATACTCCAAAAACTCTTTTGAGATATATCTCTCTCTCTCTATAGATAGATAGATAGATAGATAGCATTTGTGATGCAGATGCATGTGTTGTGTGCAGTGTGTGAACAGGCCTGCTGTCTGTGTGACTGTAATGCTGCTGCTCGCGGCGGCCCACAGTAAACGCGCATGTGATTATACTGCCATCATCAGCACCTACAGGGCTCTCATCCTGGTTGAGCTCCAAAACCTGGTGAGTGTCGTATCTCATAACCCCAGTTCATGTGAATAAACAGACTATGTATTGAAATTTTAGAAAATCTGACTTGCTGTTGCTGACTGATCATCTAACACGTTATATAAGCATTTTTGTCCCATTTAAAGTATGAAGTAGTCAGTATATGGTTACTTGCTGCCCTCTTCTGGTGACCTGTAGAAGATGAACTGTCTGAGTGTTTTTTATGTCAAGTGCTTTTCTCTCTCGGCCCAGAATCTGACTGGAACATTTGACATATCAAAAGAAAAGGACCACTGTCCTTCTGAAAAGGTACAGCCACCTGTACATGGCTACATGTATGTTTCCTTAACACAACATTTGGTCTTAAAAGTTTTTCGAGACAGTTCTCACTGAGCTTTTCTCTGTGTGGTGGTGTCTTAATAATCGATACAGTGTGTTTTGCTGGTAGGTTCACCGTATCCTGCGATATATCTATAATATGACCCAAATCTTCAGCTGCTTGAGTGAACGGCAGAGACACCAGCATGCAGATCGCATGACAAAGGTGGTGGGACAAATGCAGCTGCTCATCACACGAAACTGCCGCAAACCAGAAAGATTGGTATAATATTTATCTTTGTTTTTGTTTGTTTGTTTGTTGACTGAATAATCAAAACAAAGTTAACCTTGATAATTATAAACTGACATGAACACAGGATAATGTTCTAGAAATGTATTTGTTTGTTTGTCTGTCTAAATAAAGTTAATCTGAATAACTATAATCTACTATAAACAGAGCATGACATGATTTAGACAAGTATTTATTACATAATCAAAATAAATTTAATCTGAATAATTATGATATGAAATAAACTGAGGATGACAATCTATCTATCTGTCTGTCTGTCTGTCTCTGTCTCTGTCTGTCTGTCTGTCTGTCTGTCTCTATCTATCTATCTATCTATCTATCTGTCTGTCT